>NW_009694349.1:13228-18271 GCF_000703405.1 Apaloderma vittatum
GGGAGGCCAGGCAAGTGTGGGCAGATCCCTGGGACTGGCAGTTACCCACTGGGTGGGTCCTCACTGCCACGCACTCTCCTCCACTCAGGTAGGAGAGCTGCCAGCCCTTCCCAAAGGCCCTGAGAGAAAACAGGGCAGGGACACCACGCCAGCGTGCCCGGTGGCCCCGCTGAGCAACCTCGTTCCTACCAATTTGTCTGGGTACAAAATGCAGTCAGACAGCCACAGGCGCAAAGCTGCCAGCCGGCACCAGCATGCAGCAGACCAGACTGCGAGCCGGCTGCCGAGCACTGCCAGCACCGCACCTGGGTCTACAGCAGGATCATCTGCGCTCTCAGGATGTGCTACGGGAGGACTGGAGCAGGAAGAACCAGGTTTTTGTCACTGCAAAGTCACAATTCCGTGGCTGACCTGGGACCAAGAGCTCCCGGGAAACCCGAGAAGTTCTCAACATGACACACAGGTAAGCGGTGAGAACACAACCGCGTACGCATATGGGGGGACGACAGCAACTGCTTTCCAAGCCTCCACAGTCTGCAACTGGGAAGAATAAGCAAGGGAGCAAGCAGCTCCAACATACTCCCACTCTCCCTCAGATTTGCATCTCCCAGCTCCAGCACGTCAGTGCAAAGAGAACTCGGGATGCTCCAAACTCACACCCCCAAGAGACAGAGCAGATCTCCAGCTCAGCAGCAGCACCACTGGGAAGTCCTACGCCAAGGCAAGGCCGGCACTCTGCCACGCTCCCAGACATCTCAGCAGAGCCTCATGCCCCTCTGGGCATGGGACCAGGATACACAACAACAAGCTCGGCTCACTGAAGTGTACGCTGAGCATCTGCATGAAACCCTTGGCCAGGAATCCGGTTCCGCACTAATAGCCCGATTTACAGCTGCTGCGTGCTGCTTCCAACATCTGAAGCAGCTCCGACGGGTCCACAGGAGCATAACCGTGCAAAGAGAAAATAGCCCTGTACCGCTGCGCGCTGCCTCCCTGGGACCTCCATGCTGGGTACAAGCCTGCAGGTGATGCTGCCGAGTACAGCTCCAAAAATCGGATTAGCCCAATCCCGACAGGGAGAAGGTGCAGCTCAGGTGCCTGCCGCGTGTGCTGCTGTGCGCAACCACTGCGGCTCCAGCCCTACGGGACCAACTGCCTGTCCCTGCAGGACATGGCCTTTTCCACTCAACGCTGCAGCTTCTTGCTGTGTCTCACAACTCAATTTCCCCATTTTCAGCAGCACAAATACAGGCCAGCGCAATTCTCTGACCTGGCAGCATCAACTCTACCAGCAGTCCTCATCTCCATTTCTTTTTCAACCATTCTCCCGGTCTCCGGCACTAAGCTCAGGAGTGTCACCGCTCCCTAATATTCTCAGAGCTGGGCTGGCAAGCAGCCTGAGTAGACTCTTACAGCTCCCCAGGTCTGTACCCCTGTTCATGCTTTCAGAGCCAGAGCTTTCTCCCCTGCAACTCCCCAACAACTATTGTGTCATTTCTTTTACATTTCCCACCTGGAGGCATCGCTTTCTTCCTCGCCTCCACATCACTCTCTCCTGCTACTCTTACTCAGCTCCACCAAGCCCAGTTCAAAACATGACATCCAAGTTAAATACAACACTACTTCGGGTCCCAAATAGGAGGCTGGCTGCTCTCAAAAAAAGGTCTACAAACAAGATCTGTCAACGTAAATGTGCTGTGCTCACCACTTTGCAGCCAGCTCTGTTCAACAAACCAGGGCGGTCTGCAGATAGATACTGTTCTTCCCTAAAAGCTCAAGCAAGAAGGCCCCAGACGAGGGTGGATAAAAACATCTGACAGGGCAGGGTTTAATCTGTGTCTCTTTACAACAGAGCATGCCTGGAAGAAAACACAATCCCTCCTTCCAGCAAGGAAAAGGAAGAATCTGGGTAACCTCTGGCAAAAAGAGGAAAAAAAAAGAAAAGAAAAAAAATCAGGGCAAGAGGGACAAAACAATCTTTGTCCTCATTTTGCTGGTCACGCAAGCACAGGGCAGCCGCAGTACCCGCTGCCCCAGCTCGGACAGCAAGTAATAAGCACGACTAGCCCAGTTTCACCAAGGCTTAGCGAAACCAGGCTCCGTGGTCTAGGGAATGCTGCATCCCTGCACTTGAGAAAGAGGTAGAGCATAGACGGGATTTCCAGACTACACTGATAATCGGCTCACAGAAACCAGATAGGACAGCACACCCTCAGAGGTCACTGCTCAACTCCGCAACATTCACTTCAGACACTGCTCCTTTAAACATGGCTCGAGAGACCACACAAGGGTTAAATCTGCCTATAAATATCTGTTCTCAGCAGGGCTGCTGCTCTGAACCCTCCAGCCATCTGTTCTAGCTTTCCCCCATCTTAGACTCTAACATCTGAAACGCTCTCACAATTCTTAGGAGTGCTCCCAAAAATAGACCAGTGCTGTGGCTTAGCCCTGTCGCCTGCGCGCGCAGGAGCATGTACGCGTGTGCCTGTGCGGGCACAAGCCTGGAGCTGTGCAAATACGAACACGTCTGCCGCTGTGATGGCGAGCAGGCCCGCACCAGCATGGGTCTATTTGCATCCACGCTGGCGTGGGTGTGCCTGCTTAACCGCAGATCCATGTGAAGCCGCACGAGCATGTTCACGCTGGTATGAACCTGCATCTGTACGCGTGTGCGCGTCTGTACCAGCGCGTGGGCGTGAGAGAACGTGGAAGCCTCTCTGCCAGCAGATGCGACGGCAGTCCTGCCATGCCCTCTCCCGCAGCGGGACGGCAGCGTGTTGGGATGCGGCCACACAGGTCTCTCGCTACAGCCCGGCCCTGCTCAGCCTCAGCGCGTATTAGGTTGTCCTGTGAGGTCCCGCTGTGCCCCAGGCCCTGGCACTGCAATCGAGACAGCAAGCCTAGCCCCACAGCACAGCATGGAAGGGAGGACGCCGGTTCTCTTGTGCAACGCTTGGCTCAGCAAATTCAGCAACCCCACCCCCGGGCACCAGAACCTTGCTGTGAAAGCAAGTAAAGCCTGATCTGCGTGGGGCCGGAGACACACCACCCTGCTCACATCCAGCTGGGGCTTGCAGGATTTCCTCAAGCGCTGCACAGAAAGAGCCAGGGCAAGGCTCCTACTGCAGACATGATGGCTTTCTCTCGGAGCAGGGTGGGCTCAAAGTCTCTCACAACTCCTTCCAAGTATCAGAGACATCGGTAGGTTCACCATTCCAACGGCCAAGCCCATTAGCCTCACTCCACACAGGCAAATCCAGGAGACAAGGATCATCTTCACGCTCACAAGGCAAAACAAGAAACAAGCTGTCAGATCCCACATCTGGTCATATTGTGCAGGAGCGGACCGTCCTCCTGAGCATCCTCAGGGCACAGTGCTGTCCACCTACTCTGTGCCAAGCAGAGCTCATACTCAAACACCCATTACTCAGTGGGGCCCATCACAAAGAAGCTCAGCCCTGGCTGCTGGCCCAGCTGATACCGCGTCACAGGGCCATGTGCAGGCACAGTCGCAGAGAGGAGACAACCGGTGTCCGTTCTCCATGTAGTGACGACAGCAGCTAGGTTTTCCTCTCTAACTACTTGCACAAGAGTGGTTTTCCCTTCCAGACTGAGTAAAACTATAGACAAAGCCTCCAACACAAAAGTGCCTGGCCAAGGCACAAACTCTTAAGAGGCAGGGAAGGGAAGAGAAGTGAGGATAGGCTCAGGAATAGCCCGTGCCAGGGCTCTGTTTCTGCCAGTCCCTAACCCAACAGCGATGTCGTGGGCAATGCCTGCCGCAGTGGCACAAGTGTAGAGCTAAGCCTCCTTCTCCAACACACACACGCAAAGCCCACTGGCAAGGAACACTGTGAGGGGCTTTCTCAAGACTGCACCGGCACATGTGGGCTGGTGGAAGGAACCAAGACTGCCGTGCCAGAGGGCTGCACAACTGAAGTGTCACTTGGCTTATCCTGGACCTCATTCAAAAAGGGAACCTGACAGGGAGGAAGGTCAGAGGGCAGAAAGTACCTAGCAGCACAGTTTGCTCATGGTTTGCCAAGCTGCCCAGCCTCTTTCACCCCTCTGTTATGCTTGAGATAGCGAGCTAGATCCAAGAACTATAAGCAAGACTTTCCAAGCAGCCTAAAAGGCAGGTACACCTTAAACTAGGATGACAATGTAAATGCAAAGAGCTTGAAATTCCAGCTTTTCGTTTCAGGCTTTGGCAGGGAGAAGGGCTGGGAAATAGCCTCAGCGGATTGAGTCAACACAGCTACACTCTGTTTCCGACAGAGGAAAAAAAAAAAACAAAACATTGATCCAGATATTGATTTGATGCAGAAGTTTGTGTTTGTTTAAAAGTTTGCCCATGGGTCAGACCTTGTTACAAGCATCTTTCCTGGTGATGAGGTTAGAAACAGACTGTGCCAAACTCCGGTCACCTGCCTGTGGAGCAGAATATAAGCAGGTGTGGAAGTTAAGTAGTCCCTCAGGGATACTTCCCTCCTCCGCTCCTCCACCATTAAAACCCATGTTGCTGGGTGGAGGAACACCACAAACAGCACAACTACACTGGCATTTTAAAGAGTACAGTACAGCTAGGGTACAAATGACCAGGCAGTTTGTCAGAGGTTTCAGATCATGAAGTGGAAAGGATTTAGACACCAGATCTGGTTTTGGGATTATTCCCCCTGCCCTCTTCTCAGAGAAAAAGCAATGGGACTGATTTCAAGATGCCCACAGGCTTGCAATCCAAGGGACAAGGGCCTGGGAACCAGAAAAGGGCACTGACCACAACAACAAAACCAATATGTCCCATTCCCTTCCCTCCAGCCTAGCCAGAAGCAAACAGGTAAGTACCAGGATCAGGCAGATACCCACTAACACAGGCAACTTCCAAGGGCACTGCACGCAAACAGCTCCTGTACCGGCTCAGGGCCCCAGTAGGCTTCACATTTGATGGAAAATAGCAGCCCTCCAGCACCAAATCTGCAGGTCACTCTGAGTCACCATATTCCCTTCCAAACCATTCCTGGTCTTCTGTCCAGGCCAGTTAGT
>NW_009694349.1:18302-20102 GCF_000703405.1 Apaloderma vittatum
TAAATAAATTTAAGAAAGAAGTGTGGCTACATCAGGCACAGTTAGCCCATCAGACACGCACTCAGGTACTGCTACAGAGTTCTCATCTTCCCACGCCTCCTCAATCCCATGGGCACAAACTCTTAAGAGGCAGGGAATGGAAGTGAGGACAGACTCAGGACTGGGCACAAATGAATGCAGGAAATGCATCCCCAGCAGCTATCTCCTGACCTCAAAGCTCCTCCCCTCAGTGCCCAGCAAACATGGAGCATCCACTGCCCTCTACTCATTTCCAGCCCCAGAAATCTCTGCCAAGAAACAGCAGATCCCAGCAGCACTTCTCATTTTTCCTCACCGCTTCTGTCCTGCTATGCCAGCTCTTGCACGAACCGCAGATACGTGCACACTGCAGCATTTTCATAGCTGTCTCCAGCTGCACAGCATAGGCAGGGCCACCGACCACCAGAGAAGAAGTGGACACAAAACTCGGTGTGCAGAGAGACATCTTTCAGGGACTGAGATAGCTGTTGTTTTCCTCATGTCTGCGTTGTCCATGTGCCACGTGGCAAAGAGGCTCAGTCTCACCAGGAGCTCACAGGCACCTTTCCCCTCTATCTTCTCAAGCCTCCCTGGGCACCTTTAAGTTCCCTTCATTTCAACAGAGCAAAATATGCTGGAAGATTTATTTTGCCTTTTACAGTTCTTAGCCCATCACATCCTCTCCTGCTAAAATAAAAAACAGTAAATCAATTTCTCCCCTTCCCTGCTTTTGCTGTCTTGGAAGTATGTCTCGCATTTGAGCACTGATATATAACGGAGAAAGCGGCAAACTAGTTCAGACCAGTGTGGGTATCCTCAGATACCCGCATGGCTCACGGCAGCCAACCGGCTGCTCGCTCTTGTGCAGCCCTCTTGCTAAAGTACACAGAAGCCAGAGTGAGGCTGGAGCATTTGCTGTGATTTATGCATCTGAAATAGCAAAAATCAACATACAAATTAAGAAAATCTGTCTCTGAAACCAACGGGCCAATTTGCATCTGAAAACTCCTCTCACCCTGAGGAGCCTCCTTTGTTTGCTCCATAGGTTTTACTCCCATGAGGTGCCACAAGCTCCTGCATGCGGTGACTCCCTGGGAGCTGGGACACACAGGGACACCCCACAACCTCCTGTCACGCAGTTCAGGCTGGGACACAGGCTTGCCACAAGATGAGTTGGCGGTACTCGGATCACACTTGCCTCACCCCTGCGCCATATCCCCTCCTCCCTAGGAACAGGTCACACAGATGGGCTACAGAAGTTGGATGCACAGGGAATAGAGACGCTGATGGCCAAAATACAGGCCACCAGACAGAAAACTACCTCTTGTGCACATGCTCTGCTTCTGCCCGAGCCCGGCTACGTCTGGGTGCAGGCAAGTGTGCGGCAGGAGCACGAGATGGGACGGCAAAAGCCTAGGGGAGATCTGAGCTCCCAAGTCGGGATATGGCCTCCTGGGAATTAGCAGGACAAAGTGGAGGCCTAGGAGGGCCACCAATGGCAAGTAGGGGCTCTCAAACCTTTCGGGCCCTCATCTGAGTCCCAGTGCTCCAGTGCACCCATTTCATAGAATAGCTCAGGCTGGAAGGGACCTCAGAGATCATTTAATCCAACCTCCCTGTCATGGGCAGGGGCGCCTCTCAACTAGATCAGGCAACACATGGGGACTGAACAGGGATCGAACCCACGACCTTGGTGTTACCAGCACCACGCTCTAACTGAGGATGGTGTCGCGACTGAGCGAATGGTGTAGCAGGCAGGGAGAGAGCTGTGCAGCCCCCCGG
>NW_009694349.1:20364-20732 GCF_000703405.1 Apaloderma vittatum
GGTTCTGCTGGCCACACCTGTGCCACGGAAGCAGGGAGCACTCATAAACACCGAGGAACCTTTGCCTCTCACCTCCTTCTGTGCTCTGAAAGCCAGCCCACGGCTGGCCCACACGGCCCCTGGGTGCAGGGGCAAAGGAGACTTGCTCCTCAGTGCGGCACACACGGCCTGGGCAAGATGCTTCACCTCTCCATCCCTCCATCTAATTGCCAGCAGGAGGGCAAAACCAGGCTGCCATCCGGCTCCTTCTCTACCTTCTCCCCCATTCTGAAAACAAAAACCAGCTACCACTTGTCCCAGCCCCGAGAGAGAAAGAGGCAGAAAGAGGTTTGTTGTCAATACATGAAACTGTCGCTAAGTGAAGGAGG
>NW_009694349.1:20766-21258 GCF_000703405.1 Apaloderma vittatum
GAGGGGACAAAACCGCATTTTTACTTCTGGTGGCCAGCCAGCTGACTGACTCAGACAGTTTGGTTGCCTGCCATATAGATTTAAAAACAAAACCAAGCTCTTGGAGAGGGGAGAAAAGGGGATTTGGATGAATATGCCTTTTTTGTTGAGTGTCGAGCTGATTCTAGACTGGCCTAAGATGTGTTGAGGAAAATGGCTTCCCTGCCACATCGTGCCCCAGGGCTTGGTGCAGAGTGAGGTGGAGCACGGGTCTGCCACAGCCGTGCCGCTGGTGCCACACGTGGCGTGAGGCTCCCGCCCCAGCACTGCCACCGGCAGACTGCTGAGTCTGGAAAGAAGCGTCATGGAAGTCTAACTGCCGGTTCCCTCCAGACACCTCGAGGGCTAGAGACAACAGTCTGGGTCCCCAGGCAAGTGCCATCTACCCTTCTTGGCACAGCCTAGGCCAGGGCGACCTGCGGCATCTGAGGTGTCCTGCATCTGCGGGGAAAA
>NW_009694349.1:21277-22965 GCF_000703405.1 Apaloderma vittatum
CTGCCACCCCACCTTCGCCTGCTCCTCGCCAGAGGAATGTGCACAGGAGGTGGGAGGAGCGGGGAAGAGGTTGTTTTGAAATACCAGCTCCTGTTTCATTTATCTGGATCCCATGTGCCCATGGCATGGTAGCCACTCGTAATGAGCTCTTTCTGTTCCCAAAGCTCTGTACAACCATGAACACGCTCTCCCCACGCCCTCCGAGGCAACACAACACACTGGCACGCTCAGCACGGCACCAGACGCGCAAAGCTCACTGCCCCACGCCGACTCGGCACTTCCACACAACTGGATGGTCATGGAATCGTATGTGAATAAGCAGTACTTGGCACTTTGGAGCTGCAGCAAGCATTACAAACACTAGCTGGTGAAGCCTCGTGAGCCTCCCACACAGTGATCTCCCATAGAAACTGGCCAGCCTCCCTGGAGATTAATCCCTCGCTCAACTGCAGGGAGCACAGACAAAATACGTTACCTAAGGAGCCGACGACAGGTAAGCGCGAACCCCGTGGCTCTTATGCCCGTTTCAAGATAGCAGAACGGAGACACAGGAAAACCAAGGCTTTGCCCAAAGCTGCCCCAGCCATCAGCAAAGCCAAGAGGAAAACCTTTGCTCTTTGGCTCCCGGTCCCCGGCACAGACACTAAGACAATACTGAAACGTGCCAGCTGCTCTGGACAAGATACCACCTCCAGCAGCGCCCCAGCAGCCTTGCCAGGGCTCAGAAGAGAGGTGCAGGTATGCACCCCGTGGGTGGGGGAGCAGGTGCGGGATCTCCCCTGGGAACGCTGCAGCGAGGCTCCCCAGGAGCCTCACAGCACCGGTTCGCACAGATAGACACAAGGACAGCTGCCAAGGTGGACGGGACCCGTGCTGCTTGCGGGCCGGTGGCTCAAGCCCTGCCCAGCCTTCAGCCCAGGGGAACAGGCTGGCCTCACCTTCGGAGATGTTTCTGATTTGAGCCGAAGGAGCACGACGCGGGGCTGGGGGCAGGGGAGGAGAGAGACGGGTAGAGGTTCGCAGGGAAGCTAAAAGGGGAGATTTAGTAACTGTCGGAAAAAATGGCTGCTTTATTGCAGGCAGCTTGTAAACCCTGGAGCCTGAAGGTCTGGGAGTAATTTCTCCCTCCCACGTGCTGGGCTCAGTTTGTACTGGGGGTCGGAGGTCAGTGCTTTTCCAAAGCACTCTGGGAAAGACGCCAACTGGAGCAAGCTGCTGAACACGGCTCCTGCAGCAGGGCCCAGGCTGCCAGAGCAGCGGGCTGGAGCGCGCCATTAACCCTTCGCGGGGCCGTCCCTCCCCTCCAGCTCTCCTGGCTCCAGCCCTCCAGCGTGGGAAGCGGAGGCTGGGGATGGTGGCTGGTCCCCACCACAAAGCCACCCCGCACGAGGTGAGGCAACTTGCCTCCCGGGAATGCCACCGACGCCCTGACATCGCCCTGGGCTTGGACTCAACTGCCCTCGTGATGCTCAGCCTGCTGCCTGGCTCACTGGCAACCAAGGCCTGCCGCCAGGCTCAGTCCAGGAGTCAGGCTCCTAGCAGGGGAAAACAAGAGCCTAGCAGAGTGAAAGCCCTGCGCTAGCCTCGACACGGAGGGAACAGAGCGCACCCAGCACCGCCGCAGGAGGAGAGCCGCGTGCCGCTCACTGCGCCCAACATCAGTCCCTGCAGCCCACATGCACGGCCCC
>NW_009694349.1:23031-25675 GCF_000703405.1 Apaloderma vittatum
GCGGTAGATAAGGTCATGAGGGCAGGGTCCTGCCAGACTCTGGGCACTCCTTCTCCACTCAGGGGACAGACGTCCTCCCCATCCACCTCCTGGGCCCTGGCACTACATCCATTGGTGGGCTACACTGTGCCCCGCCGCCTTTCCCCTCTCCCCTGACTGTCTCCTGGTGGAGGCAGTGACTGGCCTCCACATGGCACCTCCTGCTTCTCTTCAGCATCAGGTAAACTCTAGGACCTACCAGTCTTGCCTTCAGCTGCTGGTGATGCTCCTGCTCCCTGGGAGGGGGCTTTAAAGGCTGCCTGCCAGGAGTCCCTTATCTCCTTCGCCACCTCCTCCCAGGCTGGGCGAAGCAGGGCTTTGCTGTCTCGCCCCTGCGATGCAGCAGCTCTGGATCACCTGTGCAAGCCAGAGCATGGCTTCCTGCAGCATTTCGGCTTCCTCTCCCAGGGATGTGTGCAAACCGTTCTGGCCTGCAGCCCAGCCCCGCTGCCCCCACCCCACCGAGTATCCGCCAGCACACAAAGAGGAAGGGAGCTCGGTTCTGTTTCTCAGTGGCATCTCTCATCTTCCTCTCAGACCCATGCCCTCCCATCTTCCCCTGGCTTCATCTCCTTGGTGCTCAGTGTCATGCTGATGAGGAGGAGGAGCCTGCAGTTACTGCCCAGGCAAACAGGAGACCTGAGGGCTCCGCTCGATGTCAGACCTGCTCAGGGGTCTCCCCCTCCACACAGCAGCTCCAGTCCCAGTTGCCACAGATCAGCACCAACGGGTGCACCAAGACCCTTCACTGTCGATGCCGCAGAGCCTTGGCCCTACTGGCTGAGCAGCTCCCGGTCCCACTGCTCGCTGTCAGCCCAATGCCCTGCCCCAGCCTGGCCCCACAGCACCCATCTCTGTGCCACATCCTTCACAGGCACCAGCTCCTCCAGCGGCAGTTACCCAGCAGCTCTCCTGCTACCGCTTCTTCAACACCTGTCGTGGGCACGGACTGCAGCCTTACTAACCAAACCGGAGGGCCAGAACCTACTGTCAAGGAAGCACGTGCCAAGCAATGCTTCTCCGTAACACAACGCTTCCTGCAATCTGGGACGGGGGATCAAACTGTGCCTCTGCACCCCTCCACCACAAAGCCGGTCACAGTGAAGATGATCCCCCTCCCTCCAAACACAGACTTGTGCCTTCTTGTCTCGCTCCCTTTGAATCGCACTTGCCTCTTTCTGATCCAGGTACAAAACAGCAGATTTATTCCATCCTTCCAAGCTCCTGTTTTCATGTCCCACCTGCAATCCCTCCAGCTCCTTCTTCCAAACCTGCCTTTACAGTCAGGGCTGCCGAATCCTCTTTCATCCTCTACCATCCCTTCTGACTAATCCACATACCTCAGCCCTCCTGGGCTTTCCCTGAGATCACAGCCCAGCATTGCCTTCGTGCTCCCAGCTACTGCTTCACCAATTTCAGAAGAAAAGAGTTTGCTACGCTCCCAGCACCCTCTTCATTAAACCCTTCCACTCCATCCTTCTCAGCTCCTCCATTCTCACCTCTGAAGAAGATCCCAGGCTAGAAGCACAGCAAGTGCAGCCCTGGCACCTCAGCAACTGTCCAGCTGGGGGACTGGCTGGGCTCAGGGTAAAGATCTCCCCGCAGGCTACCACCACACCTTCTGGTGCCAAACACATACCAAGACAGAAACCTGGTGCAGCAGCACTAAGAAGCTGAAGTCACAGAAATGCCACTTTGCAGAGAGCTTCCTGCTGCCAAGACAGCGGGACTACCAAGCCTGGGGGTTACTCTCAGGAGCCAGAAATCCACAGCCCCGCTGCCCTCTGCACCCAAAGAAGCACATCATGCCACCGCTAGGCCAGAGCAGAAAGAAACAAACCTCCCTCCTTCCCAAAGGGGCCAGATGAATACCTGGAACAGTGAACTCTGACCCCTGCAGCTGCGCAGGACAGACCCGAGCCAGACATCCGACCAAAGCACCCAGCTCTGGCACCAAGGCTGCAGCTCGCAGCTGACCTTGCCACATCTGCTCCAGTCGAACGCCTCCGAGCTTTTTGCCCCAGACTCTGCGCCTGCCTCAGGCCCCAGGCACTGGCTGGAGGCTTGCCAAGGCGAGGGCTGCCTGTTTGAATCACAAGCCAGAGCCGGGTAAGCATCACCTTTAATAAGCCTTTCCCCTCCATCAGGCACCCTGATTTTTTTCAGCTACGGTCTTGTGAGACGGAAGGCTGCTTGGAGCCAAGCCAGCACTGAGGAAACCACCATTTCAAGGTCCTGCGAAGGAGCCTGTAAGAGCAGAAGGGAGTCTTGGTAGGGCGTGCGGGGGGTGAAGCGAAGAGCAGGCTGTTCGCCGGGAAGCTGCTGCTGCTTGCCAGGAGGCAGTGGGGGAGGAGGCAGCAGATGTCCGCAGACAGCATTTGCCGAGAGCCTGCAGCGCTCCAGCCCAGTGAGGGGAGGAAGGCGGCGGCTGGTGCCACTGCTGCTGCATTGCAATTGAGCAGGACAAATACGACAGACTCTGACGAGAAAGCTTATGCTGTCTCTCCCTCTGGTAACCACTGCTTCGGCGACAGGAAGCAGGAGTCCCAGGACCCCGGCTGAGGGTTGGAGAAAGACCTCAGGATGACTGTCGAGAGACCTCGAA
>NW_009694349.1:25712-26061 GCF_000703405.1 Apaloderma vittatum
CTCCCCCCCCGGGAAGCAGCAGCAGCTGCAAACCCCCGTCCAGCCGTTGCGCCATGGCAGAGTCTGGCTATGGCTGGGTGAAGGCAGCGTGCTACAGCCCGCGAACTGCCTTTATTCCTGGCATACGCGACAGCCAGGCACTGACAGCCAGGGCCTGGGCAAGCGCCTGAGGATGGATGCACAGCAGATTCCCAGCAGAAAGAGGAAGAGAGCCCAGCAGCCCTGGCTGCAGCCTCCTGTTCTTGGCACTGGTGCGGTGGAGGCAAAAGGGAAGAGCCCCCCTCACCGAGGCGGGTCCGTGTTGCACCCTCCCTTTGCAGACAGAGGACACAGAATAAGGCCATCAGCA
>NW_009694349.1:26159-28300 GCF_000703405.1 Apaloderma vittatum
GAGGTTGGCTTCCTCCTCACTCCACAGTGGGGAGGCCGACCAGGGGAGCTCTGCATCCAGCAGCTACCCCAAACGACCCTTCTACCACAGGCTTTGTCTTGCACCTGGGACACGGCGAGTCAGGCAGCATCGGTCTGATGAGAGTAACAGTGTCGGTCAGCAGCACATCAGAGAATTGGTCTTGAGGCACGGGGGCACCCAAGGACAGCAACAGGTACCCGCTGAGCCCTCCTGTCGCCAGATAGCATCCTGACCACTGCCAGGGTCTACAGGACCCTCACTCACCCACCAGATTGTTCAAAAGAACCTCAAAACCCCCAGAAAAATCACATGCCCATTTCAGATGGAAAGGAACCGACTTGGGCCAGTGGGGTCTTTGGCTCATTAAGCGATACCACTCCTCAGGCTTGTTGTTCTGATCAAATCAAGCAGTTCCAGGGCTCCTCCTACAGCATACTGCGATGCAGTCTGGCACTTGGGTCCACTTGATTCCTCTTAAAACAAAAATTAATTGATATGCAAATTAGACGACACATTAGACTAGTCTGCTGGCCAAGGGCGATGCACAGATTCCCCACTCTTTGATGCCATGATTCCTACTCCCTCACACCTCTCCTCCTTCCCAAGGCCAGGGGCAGCCGCCCGCCACGGGAAGGATCTCATGGATGCAGATCTCGCATCCAAAAGGGAGCCTGGATGGCACATGTCCTTCTCGAGCCAGGTCCCTGCTCTGCCTCGTTCCCTCCATGACCACCAGCGTGTCACATCAGGGGCATCGCTGGGCTCTCACCTCAGATCTAAGTTTGAGCCTGCTGAGCAACGTGCGCAGCAGGGAGGCAAGAAGGTGGCAAGAGAAGGAAGAGCTTGGCCTCCCGGCGTGCTTGCTATTGGGATTTGTCTATCAGTTTCCAAGAGAGACCGATTCTTTGTGTACCCCCGATAGCTTTTCTAAATAGACTGCAAACAGCAATCACAGCCACTGCACCCTCCGCAGCCAGGAGCAGCCATGGACCAAACATGAAAACAGCAGCCATTGAACGTGCTCAGGATCAGGTTTTGGAGGCAGGACAATGCCAAAACACAACATTTACTCGACAACGCCATAACACGACATTACGCGATCACCTCTCCTCTCTCCCGTTCCAATCAACCAGCCATCAACTACAGCCACCCTCTTCTGCAATCCCGTTTCACCCTGAGGTTGGGTATAGCAACTAACCTCTGCATCCAGTTGCAGCGAGACAAATACAAAGCTCAGCATCACCCAGACAGAGATCGGCAGCCCTGAGGGTGGCCAACATCGTCCCTGTCCACTGGAAGGGTGAGGAGCACATCGCTGCCAGCATCAGCCTGAGAACTAGGACATCCTAGAGTGGCTGGCTTGCTTTGCTGGTATTAAACCTACCCATCACAGACCTCCTGGGGCCTGCACACTGCTGCTGGGAGTTCTGGGGAAAGTACTTGGGAAAGGCAGCCTGTTACTGCAATAGCCTGAGATTTGTTGCGCAGGGGCCCATACCAGCATCAGAAAAATACCCAGAGCCCTTAAAAGGAACCAAACAACAACAACAAAGACTAAACTCTACTAATATAAGTAATACATTTTAATTAGACCAGGACTTTGCAAAATTCTTTTTCATTAAAAAGCATAATAAACTAAACAATAAACATTTGCCACCAGTAGCTGAGTTCCTGAGTATTTCAAAATGACCATGCGGGGTGGGGAGCAGTTACTTACAGTTAAGGTCCTGACCACACCAACGCTCAAGTGGGTAAATCACTCTTCTCACTAAAATAACACATGCATCTGCAATATGAGGGCTGAAATTATATTTATGTCAAAATATTTGTAGGTGGCAGGACACTTCGTTGCTGAAGCTCTGCTTAAGGCAAAGCAACTCCTTTTTTATCAACAAAACATTTACAACCTCAACTCACGAAACTGACTTTAACAAGCGAAACCAGGTTGGGAAGGGCTTTGTGTTTCTTGGTTTTATTTTTTTTCAAACAGGCTCCAAAGCACAGATTTAAACACTGAATATTGTGATTTTTTATTTTTTATTTTTAAAGAGACTGAGGAGCAAAACTCACCCTGAACTCTCCAGCTGAGGTGGGAAGCCTAAGCAGATAATTACTGAACC
>NW_009694349.1:28331-37386 GCF_000703405.1 Apaloderma vittatum
ACCTGTGGAAATGTTTTGGAAGGAAAGGTGCTACTGACTGACACAGAGCCATGACCCTGCATTTATCTGTTCCTCCTTTGGGCTCGTACTCTTCTCACAGCAAAGATGGTAAACAGGGCTTGGACCTTTTGTTTTGCAACGTCAAGCTTACGTGAAACAGGATTCCCCACTGAAAACTGGGAAGCTAAGTACAGAGTACAAAAAACATCCACTGCAGCCATTCTAAACCAGATACACACAGAGAGCATCACAGAATCATAGAATCCTAGACTGGCCTAGGCTGGAAGGGACCTCAGAGATCATTTAATCTAACCTCCCTGTCATGGGCAGGGACACCTCTCAACTAGATCAGGCAACACATGGGGACTGAACAGGGATCGAACCCATGACCTTGGTGTTACCAGCACCAAGCTCTAACTAACTGAGCAATAACAAAAAGGTACTTAACTATTTTTTTAATACCTTTCTCAGAAGCTCCCCATGCGTTTCGAAGCTCTGAGAAGGATGTGGGACGGAGAAGCTCATCTCTGCGCGAAGCCAATGGGAGAGCCGCGCTCGTGCTTCCCAGCAGCCCAGCGAAGGTGCTTGGCCTCTGCTGTCAAACGCAATCTCAGCTTCTGCCCATGAGCCCCAAGCAACAGAGGGGGACATACCACTCATTTTCCAGGTGGAGGAGGGGACACAGCCCCAGGGAGGTGATTTCTCCTGCCCAACACAGCAGAAAGCTGAGGATGGGTGGAGTGACGAAAAAAGGGAGAGGAGGGCACAGTTCTGGTGCCCGCATCCCACTCTTAGGGCTGCCAGGCCTGCACAAGTTGCCAAATCAAATAGCTATCCAGAGCCATGCTCCTGACAGGCGTAGCGGGCAAAGCCCTCAAAGCAGGACTGGCGTGAGGCTCCTTCCACCCAGAGCCATCACTGCCCATGTCTGATGCTCATTCACCACGACTGGCAGCAGCTGATGCCTACAGATCGCACAGAAACCTTGATCCCTCCCTGCTGGAGAAGCCCCACGACTCCCCAGGCCACTGCAGCTTTACAGGCTCCGTCCCACACCCCCGTCCCCATCTCCACAGATGCCTTTTGACCATTGGAAAGGGATCTGGGACACTGTGAGGACCTGCAAGGAGGATGACGAGGAGCAGTCTGTACCCCCCAGTTCCTCTCCAGACAGAAGCGCTTGTCAGGAGATGAGTGCTGCGCTCGGCAGGCTCTGTCAAAGGAAACCGGACGAATGCAAGGGGCAGACCTTCCGCACTTCACTGACGGGGAGTTTATGCAAAACCGAGGGCTCCTGGCTCCCTTCTCAGCACCATCTCACCAAGGGAAGGCAGGCAAGTCGCAGCTTCTTTTGTGCCCCAGTTTATTCTGCTGTAACGCGTTTGCTCAGTTGAAGTGGCAAATGACTCAAAAGCGTCCCTTTCAGGTCTAATGTTTGTGGCACCTGCATTCCTACATCCCTGTGCCCAGCAGCACCCTGCCCAGGCACCCTGTCGTGCCCCGGGATGGGGAGACAATCAGCCCAGCACCTGTGGCAGTCCTTCCCGTGAGCCTTACAGACCGACTTGTCACACAGCCACAGGCATGAGCCTCTGCCTGTGACCACAGCAGAAATAAAACCACTGCTTTTCAGAAAAAGCATAATTAGCAAAGATTAAACAGCCAGTAGCTGTGCTGGCAGCTGGGAGGAAAGACACAGACCACCACCTCCCAGTAGAAGAGGAGTCACAGCTTCCCCATGGCTGTCACGCACCCTCCGAGAGTCCTGAGGGTCTCACCCCGCTGTGCCCGGCTCCGGCAGGAGGCCTCGCGCTCACTCGCCGCCATCACTAGAAAGCATATATACCACAGTATACAAAATCCTTCCTGTCTTCTTTTCCAAAGCCATCTCGTCCCCTCTCAACTGGGACCCCCTCATAAAAGTAAGAAGAGACAGGCCTTTCCTGGCATTTCCTTTTTCTGAAAAGGCTGTAAAATTTTCCAAGCGTAGCCAGAGCCAGAGCAAAGTTTGTCAGGAGCTCAGCTCGTTAGGCGGCTGCTCAAGGAGCCCCGCGGGAGGCACAGGCTGCATAATTCAAAACAGCTTGGACCCTGGAAAAGAAAATAGAAACCAGGCTGCAAGAGCGAGGGGGGCAGCTCCAGCTCCGAGGTAACCCCTGCGCCGGGAACGCCCCATCCACGGGGCTCGAGAGGAGCCCCGGACCCAGCAGCGGTGCTGCGGCCAGCCCAAGAGGAGCTGGCACTGGACGGAGGAAATTCCAAGCCTGTTGCTTCTGGCAGCCACGGCGGGCCCTGGCTAGGACCGCGGCAACCTGGAAACCAGCTACTCAGCAATTTTCTTGCCATCCAGAGGGCTTGTTCTGAACCACAGTTTCACTTCCCCCTCCCTGCATCGCAGCCCAAGAGGCAGGGAACACCAGAGGCAAAAAACACGTTTGCTCCAAAGCCGTCATGACCAAGGCCCCCCCAGACTGCTCCGCTCCGGGAAGGCAGTCTGGAGCTGCTGTCGTTCCCCCCTCCCCATTGCATCTGGGGGCGGGGAGAGCAGAGGAAACTTGCTTGGACCAGCCCTAGGTCTCCCCAGTTCCTTTTGCTCCTTGCCAGAGAAAAGTTCAAACAAGGCTGCACAGAGGCAGGACACAGGCAGCTTTCAGCCCAGCCTAACTGCCGCGCTTGAGGCTCCCCCGTGGCCAGGCTCGCCGGTGGCCGGACCCGCTCCGCTCAGGCCCCGTCTGGCTCGATCCTCTGCTGCAGCCTGGTGCTGGAACAAATCCTGCCACGGAAGCGGTGAAAGCTCCAGCGCTGCAGGGCTTTCCAAAGCCTTGGCCAGCATGCTGTCGGGAAGAGTCGCCCAGAGGCGCAGCCCTTGCTCTCAGTACTGCCCTTCGGAGCTCCCCATCCAGATCCTCGCTGCGCCGAGCGTGGAAACCTACAGCCTGCCTACTCAGGACCCTTGCAACCACCTTTTTATCAGCCAGCATCCTCTACTGACTGCAGCCTCAGGCCATGTCTCTCCCAAGAAGCCAGAGACCTAGAACTGCGTTTACAATGGAATGTAGCAACAGTCATTGCAATCACTGCAGATACCCCTTCCCATCTGAAGGGGAGCACAACCGCTCACTGATACACAGCTATCCAGCAGCACCTGTCTTCCAAAAAGCCTACTAGCAATATGTTTTCTGTTAGGAAGACTGTAATGCTCCAGAGTCCCTACCTGCAGAACCAAGCAACCGATGCACACCTGAACAGACAGGTACCAAGCTCTGGGTGGCAAGTCAAGGAAGACCATCTGCCCACAAAGCCAACTTCAGGAGGTGACGCACTGCAAGCAGAGAGAAACAGCTTCCCTTAACTTCAAGCCTTAAGAGAATGCTGGATATGCCCCTCCAAACAAGAGTACAGCATTCTGGGAGAGTGGGACAGCGGCTTTTCTCTGCAGAGCGCACATCAGACAAGGACCATGGTGCTCCTTGGAGAACCACACGCTCGACTCGCTAGCCAAGGACATGGTTTGCAACTTCTGCTATAACCACACCACTCACAGCTTTCTAACTCACGGTTTTCTCAGGTGGGCGAATCCTGGAGATGAGACATTGAGTGCCTGGAAAACTCACAGACACACCGAGCATTGAGGATACTTCACTGGAGAAGATCCTGACCTCCAGCTTCTCAGAGGGCTGGAAAAGCCCCCTTACGCCTAGACTTGAGTAGGAGGCCAAGACCCGAAGAGACAGCTGAGTAGCAGCGGAGCGATGAGAAGGGGGAATCCTGGCTTCTGTCCCTAGCTCTGCCCCATATTCCCTTCCTGCCTCTGGTTAAGTCATTTCCTTTCACTTTTCCTCCCAGTCTGTTTCAGAGGTGAAAAAACCAAAGCTCTTGCTTCTGCAGGGCACTCAAAAGCTCCTCTGGCCTGTGACAGAGCCGAACATCACTACTGCCAGAGGCTGCAAGACACCCAGTACACAGCAGCCGCGCGGCTCACGCAGACCCCAGCAGAGCAGCCACGCGGCTCACGCAGACCCCAGCAGAGCCTGGCATTTCCTGTGCTTACATTTCAAGAAGCAGAGAGTCGGTAAACAGTCAGTGCATCTTCTATGCAAACCATATCCTGGCCCTTTCCTCTCCTCGGTCGCTGCAGTAAGCAGTCAAGCAAGGAAAAGGAAAGCTTCTCAGCTCATTTGTGACAGAAGAAGCAGCGCAACCGCGTGCAGCGTTGCTCTGGACAGCCTGCCTGCAGGGAGGTGGCCCTCAAATCAACGACAGCAAGGATGGAGAAGATACAACAGTGGGAGAGGCATGGTTAAAAGTGGAGGAGGGAAAAAAAAAGTACAGCTGCAAAAAAACCAACCCAACCAGCAGCCCAAAGAGACAGGATGGAGCAGAGGTGCCTGAGGAGCACAGCCCTCCTGCTCCCTACCAGATCCATCCTGCAGCCTCCCACATACTTCAGGGAGAGGGAAAACCAGCAGGCATAGGCAGGAACAAGGAGCACTCTGTGGTTTTGCTCGGTATTTCAGGCCATCTCTCACACAGGAGGAGCTCTGCTTCGCTTTCCAAGTCTCGCCCTCTCTGGCACAGATCACAAACCTGGCTTCTAGCCCAGGACTTGGCTCCAGCAGAGCTCCTCACCAAACAGGGTGACGCCCCACCTCTGGGCACAGCACACAACCCTATCTTAAAGCCATCTTGAGGCTATTACCCCAGCATCAGAAGAGACTCCCCATCATCCCCTAGCTGGGACTCAAGGCATCTTTGAGCCGCAGCTAAGAAAAAAACAAACTCCAAACCTAACTCCTACTCTTGGTGGAAGCAAAGCCCTGCGACAAGCACTGTTTTCTCTAGGACCTCTGGCCGAAGCTGGCACAGGATCTGCCCGCGTCGGAGAAGTGCAGTCTCCCAAAGACACCCTAGCACGTTCCTCTGTCTGCAGCTCCCCAGAAAGACACCGTAGGAAGGCCCTGACGTCCCATCACTGGCAGAGCAGAGGGGCTGGAAACCACTGCCTGGCGCACCCGTTCTGCATTCCAGAAAGGACACTGGGATACAGGAGAGCCACTTGCGCCCAGACACCAGCAGGTGCCAAAGAACCGATCCACCTCTCCCCAAGCAGCTAAGCAAGTAGGCATCATCCAGCTGGCTGTGCCCAGGAAGCACAGAGTAGGTTCCCGCTCATCTCTTCAGGGTGCTGCAGTCCATCATCCTCACACTGCTTTCTCCAGCTGCGTGTCTCCAGCGGCCCGTCCCAGGCACTGGAAGAGGGGTAGCAGGAGCACAAGGTGGGAAGCGAGGTGCTACCCCCAACAGCAGCACATCCATTTCCAAGGCTCAGCACTGACTTCGGATAACCATGCCAAGACATCCCACGCGCTCTCTCCTGCCACACCAGACACCAGGGTACCAACAAGCACAGCTCTGCTTGCCAAGGACACGGGGAGCGCGCAGGACTCCTGGCAAGCCGCCCCTCCATAGCGTGGCTCTCCCTTAAATCAAAAGCAGGTGCCAGTGACACTAACTGCTTCCTCTATGCCAGCTCCTGCCGAGTACAACCCTGTGGCAACTCCAAACGCCACCGTGAATTGGTCCCAATTAGAACAAAATCCATCACGCTCTGCGCTTTCAAGTTTCAAAGAAAATCAGGTAGTGAGAAAACAAAACCAGCTCCCCATCCCCAGGAAGGGCCTGGTGCCAAGCAGATGACCTGGAACAGGCATCACGGAAGGAGGAAGGGTGCCTCTCACCCACGCCACGTGGTTTGGCAGGTGCTGCCTCCCGGGGAGAGGCCAAGGAAGGGCAAAATACAGCAACAGAAACCATCCCGGCCAACCTCCACTAACAGCTCCCGGGTACCTTCCACCCAGGGCTGCCTGGAGTGGTGCTCGCAGAAGGGAAGCCAAACCAGAGAGCAAAGACTGACCTGTCAGAAAGCAGCACACAACTTCGAAACAGAAGTCGGAAATAATCGAGGAATCTCGTTTCGGCCACCCTCACCCTCTCGCGCTGTACACCTGGAAACGCACAACTGACAAGCAAAGGTGCTGCAATGCCTCCTGGGTCCCTTGCTCCAAGGCAGGATTTTCCTTCCACAGCTTCAGCGTTACGAGTGTAGTTTTAGTCTCATGGAGATTAGCTAAACAAAATCAGGCTCTAAAGCTCCTACACCATTGGGAAACACAGAACCACACGTGAGAGCACTAGAAGACGCGTTTGCCAGTCAGTACCTTCCCGGGAGGAAAGAAGAGCTGAGCGACGCCGAGTCCTGACCTGCATTAGATTTTGATTTGCCAGAAGAGTCATGCTGGCAATCCTCCTAGCACTTCGCTGATGCAGCTGAAGTAACACTGACAAAATATTGCTGCATCTGTTCAGCGCATCGCTAAGATATCTCTATCCTCCATTATATTATATATATCCATGCATCTACGTACCACGTCCCCTGTCAAAAAAGCCACAAATAGTCACAAGCTTGGCACAACTCTCTCCTGCGTTCCCCCTCGTCCAGGAGGGCACTGGCATGATGCTGGGTCTTTGCCAAAAGAGCAGCAGTACAAGAAGAACGAAATTTGCAGGGCAAACTCTAGGCTTCTGTGCAGCTCAGGCTACGGGGCCGGCCAGCATCCCTGGGAGGAGGCAGCAACAGCCGCTCAGGAGCAGGCTCACCAGCAGAGCAGACCCCGATGCATTCTTGGACAGGAACAGCAAAGTTGTGCCTTTCCACAGGGGACTTACTCACTTAGAAGAGGCCTGCTCGGGTGATCCGTCGGTGAGGGTATTTAAAATTGGATGGAGCCCTACGGAATAAAGAACTGGAAGCCAGTCTATGCCATCCTCAGGAAATGGCTAGACCCAAGCAGCTTAAAACCCATCGTAACAGCTGGAGCACACAACAAGTGCCAGGAAGAGCACACCTGGACCTGGGTGGGATGCAGACACATCTTTGAGCGCCCAACGGCTAAAATCTTTCTTAGCAGCAGACAAGCTTGACAAAATCACCTGAGACAGCGCAAGGAAGCAAAGGACATCCTGATGTCAACGCTCAGCTAGATGCTCTACCGACAGGAGAGGGATCATGGAAGACAAATCCAGGATCCATCTTTTACTGGGGGCTCTGCGACCAGCTAAGGACTACAAGGGTAAGCCGTGAAGAGTAACACCTCTACAGCAGTAAGAAACAGCCACGAGTTTGGACACAGCTGATGGTCCCCGCAGAGAGAACGAAGAGCCTCTTCTAGCTACCACTCCCTTACGCACCCCTCCACACAGTAAGCGCTGCTGGGAGGGAGAGTGCTCACCGCCCTTCAGCAAGGAAGACCAGCGGTGCGGAGAAGGAAAAGCAAAGCTCCCCTCCACCCCAAAACAGTGAGCCTGGAGGACACGATGCTAGCTGGGTCGACAACTCAATTAGAAAAGTCAAAGGCCAGGCTGAGCTTGGACTTAGGGACTCCGAGCCATCACAAGCAAGGTCCGCAGTGTTACGATCCTGAGCCACCCACCTTCCAACAGCAACGCGACGAGATGGAAAAGGTGGAGGACTTCAAAGTACAGAAGACAACTATTTTACTTTCGTCAACCGAACAACAACTGTGGTTTCAAATTTCTGAGTAAGCATTTCTTTAGCTGTTGCCTTTTTATTTATCTTTTTTCCAGCAGTGGTGGTCTGGAAAGACAAAAGGGACTTTCAGGGGCAGGGAGACGTAGCAATACTTTGAACACCACACCACAGAAGGTACCAAACACCATGAAACAGGTTTTCTAGGTAATGAAGATAAGAGGTGGGGAGGCACTGATCACATTAGCTACCCAGCTAAAACAGCAAAACATGTTAAAAACCAAACAAAAAGGTCTACAGCATTTAGTGTGTGAATGCTGTGGAACATGTGCCCAGTGAAATAGAGAACTGCTGTAGAGACAGCACACTCATACCCTCATCTTTCTACCAAGGAGAAAGAGAACCAGGCAACAATGTCAACCTGGTGATTTCTGCAATAGTACCAGCCATGGGTGTGCATGACATACCCATGTGTGGCAGCAGCCAGCGTTATTGCAGGCACTGAAGTCAAAGGAGGTCTTGCTTCAGCACTGACACATGCTCGCCAAGCGACCTTGGGCAAATCGCTACCTCCGTGACTCACTTTTCTCATCCCTTCTACCGCCAAAGTAGTAGAACAAGGCACACGTACATCCCTTTGCAGAGACCTGGCGACCAACGGAGAGAAGGAGCTGCAAGCCGCTACTGCGTGCCTGGCACAAAATTGCATTGGGGCAGGCCAACAAGGGGCAGCTGCGCCTGCAGCGCAGAACTCGCAGGTCAGGAGCGTACTGCTCATCTCCCATAGCACTGCTCTGTGGGGACGCGCCGCGGGCAAAGGTGCATGGCCATGCTGCGCTCCATCAGTGGCCCTTCACCTCATGCGGCCAGGACACAACCGTACGACGCTGCAGCCCGACGCCCTGTCAAACCATGCTGCCCCCGAGGCGCGCAGACGCCGCACACAACAACACAGCCTGTCCTGTCATGTAGCATTACTTATGCGTTCAGATATGCATCCTTCTCACGTTTCTACTCCAGCAAGTGGTTGCTAGCAAAGCAGGGCTAGGACAAGTTCACCACCTGCTAAAGACACATCCCTAACAGGGAAGGTTTCGTTACACCAGTTCCCTTCCGCGCACAAGCAAAGCACGTATGTGCGGCGTTTCCCCCCTTTTTCCTCCAAGCCAACCACATGCCTGGTTGGCCTGAAGAGGGATGAGAAGCCCGTCGAGTAAGACCCCACAAAGAGAAGAAAGAGGTCTCAGGACAGACTCGGGCAGGAGCATTTACCTGAAACCCACATAAAAACGCCGTGAGTCCAGACACCGGCATCCCAGTCTCGATCCTCTCCGAGGCTTTAACAGCACCGATAACGCCTCGCAAAATCCAGAGCACCCTGAGTAAAACCCAGCGCAGGGCGAGTACGTTCTCTGCGCCTGGAGCGGAGCCCGATCGAGGCTCTTTGGTCCTGGAGGCATCAGCAGCGGCCGCGGCGATGGGGGACGAGGACCTCAAAGGCGGGAGCCA
>NW_009694350.1:0-1011 GCF_000703405.1 Apaloderma vittatum
GTTTCCTTCCCCTATAATTAACGTTGTTCCCATCCCTTATCCCAAACCCACCATGGGATTTGGGATACGAGCCGGAGCCTCCGTGGATAAACTCTCCCTCCCCTCGCTTCTTTGAGGAACCCGCCAGGGGGCTGGGGTCCCCCTCCCCACCCCAAGAAAACATCCCCCTTAGCTCATAGCGGAGGACTGACCCCGGCGCCCAGCTCATCACACGTGTGGGCGCTCAGAAACCACACAAAGATGAGGGAAAAAAAATTAACTTACCGGGTTAATTTGTCCCCAAAACTTGGAGGTTTTTTTTGTTTCGCTTCGAGGGTGATTTATTTTTCCTTTAAAAGCCTTTAGTTTATGGCAATTTGCTACCAGGAGGGAGGATTCAGCAGTGGGTGCAGCAGGGAGAGGAGAGTGAAGGGGTATTTAAGGGATGGCACCCCCTGGGGCACGCCCCCTTCATTAAAGTCAGGTAATTAAGGAGGGTAATTAGGGGGTGGGGCAATTTGGGGGGACAGGGTGCAGCTTGCAAGGTGCTGGGTCGGGGGGGGATGCTCTGTGATGAGTGGAAAGAGGGGCCCTGGGCGTGCAAATGGTGCTCAGAGGGTGCAAATGCCACCATGCACGTGGAAGCGGTGGCCTGGGTGTGCAAAGGGTGCTCAGAGGGTGCAAATGCCACCGTGCACGTGGAAACGGTGCCCTGGGTGTGCAAACGGTGCTCAGAGGGTGCAAATGCCACCATGCACGTGGAAACGGTGCCCTGGGTGTGCAAACGGTGCTCAGAGGGTGCAAATGCCACCGTGCACGTGGAAACGGTGCCCTGGGTGTGCAAATGGAGCTCGGAGTGTGCAAACGACGCCTTGGGTGTGAAACTGGTGCCACGGTGCATGTACAAATGGATGTTCCGAGTGTGAAACGTCCCTGTGCACGTGTGAACACCACTCCGACCGAGCAAATGCCATCTTGCATGCACAAGCAGGGCCTTGCCCGTGCAAATGCCACCGCACGTGCAAACACGCC
>NW_009694350.1:1297-1582 GCF_000703405.1 Apaloderma vittatum
TCAGCAAACGCTGCCGTCCACGTGCAAAGGCCGGCGGGCGCGTGAAATGCCACCGTGCCCATGCAAAAGTCACCGTGCCCATGCAAAATATCACCGTGCACGTGCGAAAATAAAAAAAACAACCCTCCATATGCATGCAAACACCACCCTGCCCGTGCAAATTCTGCGCACGAGCAGCCCCTTGCACGCTGCGTCGTGCATTTGCGCACACACTCCCCCTCCCTTTTTTCTTTTTTTTAATTTTTTTTATTTATTTACCAGCTTTATAAATAAATCTCCGGGCCG
>NW_009694351.1:0-688 GCF_000703405.1 Apaloderma vittatum
CCAAACACCAGTTCCAGAAGCTGCCTCCTTCGAAGCAACCCCCCTTGAGCCTTTTCCCTGCCAGGTCCCCTTCTGCAGATCACCAAAATCCCCTCCGGACTTTGGTCCCCTCTCCCTGCCACCGTGCCCTGCCAACAATTTGAGCAGCTGTGGGTGCCTTGATGTCCACAATCTCTCCCGCCCTGCACCCCAGAGTCGTAAATGAAAAGGAAAACTCTTTCTTAATCAACCTTTCTTCTCCCTCAAGCCGGGGTTTAGCTATTCCTGAGGTCCGGGCGCATCCTCCAGGAGCTGGGCAAGGCAGAGCCCGGCGTTGTGCATCCTGTGCTGCCGGTTCCCGCAGGCTGAGCACGTCTCCCCCGACCCTGCGCGGAGGCGGTCGCGCGTTAAAGCCTTTCTGTCCCCAAACGACCCCAGCGCCTCTCCGGAGGGCTCGGCTGCATCGATGCCTTCATCCTCCCAATACCTTGAATTTTGGCAGGAAGGGAGACGCGCATCTGCGTGTACGTGCCGCTGGGAACAATTTTGTCAACAGCACTTTAACATCCAAGTGATTCTCATCGCAGCTGGTGCTAGGGAGCGCTGGGAACTGCAATAAAAATAGTTTTGTAAAATAAATTACCTACCATTTGCATACACCGTACAGAAAAGCACACGCTTGGATGCTGACACTGAAGACTTCCCGGGT
>NW_009694351.1:746-4000 GCF_000703405.1 Apaloderma vittatum
CTTTCCCTGTTATACCAGGTGGCAAACAAGGGCTGGAGCAGAAAACTTAGCACTTCTTAATTAAATATCACTTCAGTTCGGAGTCCAACCAGCTCTAGGTCAGTGAACAAAACACCATCTTGCTCGAGGAGGTGAGGGCTCCTCAGCTTTTTGGAGGGGAGACCAGGACTCGAGAGCAGCCATACCCTCCCTTAGCCCCTGTGCCCCGCAGTACATGGGGTGTACTGGGGTGACTGGGGTGCACTGGATTACTGTCAGAGGTGGAGCCAGCCCAGCCCAGCGCCCTGTGAATGTGCCAACATCCTTCAACCTAATGAGCTGCAGAATAATCCTGCAAAGCAAAAGGATACCCACCCCACCAAATGGTTTGGCCGTGGATGCCCAGAAAGGCAGGTGGGGAGCTATTTTGTGCCCCAACATGCTGTATCTGTTCTTCTCACCCCACATTCGTGTGCCTCGATGAGAAGGTGTCCCCCTGCTCTGCTCCCCAGCCGGCACCCTGGGCTGCCCGCCTGTTGGATCTCAGAATGACAGTCCCCAAACTGCAAGAACACGAATGTATTTATTCTGAATATTAATGGTACAAAACAAATGTATTGGTGAGAAAAGGACGGATCTCCCAGAAGGCAGGCAGAGAGCACAGGCTGCAGCACCAGGCAGAATTGACAGCTTTTTCAAGCCTGCAACGAGTAACTTGAGAGCTGAGAAACAAGTGAGCCGTGATCTTAAGTCGTAATTGCAGGACATGGTATCCAAATGTGCCAGTCCGTGCCGTTGAGAGAGCTGGATATGGAAACCTCCTGTGAAGGATCCTCAAGTACTCGGTAGTGGCTGTGGGCAGACCTCCATCAGAGCTGTAAGCCCTGAGTAAACCATGAGTACAGCAATGCCAGTGGCTACACGCGATCGAGGTGCTCAGCGTGCAAGATAGTGTTTATGCAGTGGGCTCAGTGGGGCCAAAAAACAGGCTCTAGGACTGATGTGACATTCAGCCTGCCACCTTCTCAAGACCCATCCACCACCGTGATGCCCAGAGCCTGGACAGGGTCCCTCCGAGCTGCTGCAATTAATAAACACTTGCACCACCACACAACGCAATAAAAGCAAACAATGAAGCTAAACTCAACTTGGACAGGTGGGAAAGGCTTCTTTTTGCCAAACAAGCACCAGGAATCCCCGAAATCTCAGCATCCTCGGTGCCCCTGCCCAGACCACAGAGCTCCAAGGGAAACTGCTCTTCTTCCCGGACACTAATAGGATTTTCTTGACTAAACTCCTGAGCAGTGATACATAGGAGTGCTAACAGCCTGCGAGGGTCTCGTACATCATCTGCTCTTTTCATTATTAAAGGACTGGGTGGGTATTTCAGAGGGATGGTAATGGAAAAGGCACGAGACGCGTGCTTCTGCCTCCAGGCTTCGGGATGTTTAGAATGGCTCGGCCAGACAAGATGAAAGAGAACACACAAGAATATTCTTACCTGGGTGCTTTGGATTGCCGCCGGCACCGTACACTCCGCTTGCCCTGCTCCTCTTCCTTTGAAAGAGATCCTCGGCGAAGGAAAAGGTGCATCTTGCAATTGTCCAAAGCTTTCCTGGATTAAAATAAGAAGGAGAAAAGACAATTTGGTGACTGTTTAATAAACGACAGCCCTGGGCAAGGGTGGGGGCACCAGGACACTCGCTTGGTCCCCATTTCCCAGAGCTGACGCTGCACCTGGTTTGGGAAAAAAACCCACTTAAACCCATCCTGCAGCCCAGTACCGAGACCTCCCAGAAGGTTGCGGCCCCTCAAGATGCGAGATCCCTAGTGCTTTGTGATTCTGCGGGATATAAAATGAAAAAAATACCCCAAAAGAGGATTTTTTTGATATATGGTCTTTGACACTGAGGGTGGACATTTTTAAATGGCAAACCTCATACCGATGGTACGCGAGCAGCATCCTGCAAGAGCCAAGACACCCTGTGCAGGAGACAGCAAGTCCTTTGGTGGTCTGAGAGCAAATGTCACCGTTGCAGCGGGGAAGCACTTGTTTGAACAGCAGCAAACCCCTCATTTCGCCGAATGTTTTCAATTTCGAAAACAAACTCGCGGCGAGGCTTCTCTATTTGACTAAGGCAAAGCTCTGCAGATGGAGGAGATGGTCGTGCAGATACTGAGGAATTTGCAAAGCAACCTGTTGAAGGCTACACGTGCTCAGTGGCAGGAGAAGGAAGCAGAAATACAGATCACGTCTGTTGGGCTCGGGGGCTCAACATTTGGACATCACAAGGAGAAAACTCTTCGTCTCCCCAGCCCCAGCAGCCCTGCTGCAAACGCTGGGGTGTTGCTTTGAGACATAGGATGAGGGAGCTTTGATGAATTCAAGTCCCATTTCAAATGCATCACCCTGGGAAGAGGGCACAGGAGCCCCTGGCCTTGTCGGGGGAAGGAACCCAGCCCCACTGGGGGGATCTATTTCCCCTCAAATTGCAGCTGCGTAGTATTTTTTTGCTCACAAGCCCTTGTCTGCACTAGTAATTAGCGAGGTGGGAGTCTGCCTCATGACACTCCACAGCCACGCCGCTGCTGGAAGGACAGGAATGCAGAGGGTGCATTTGTCACAGCCTCACCACATTGGTTGAGTGAGAGCAAACTCAAGTCTGGACCCGCTCCTGCCCTCCAGGACACCAGGAGCAGCTCTCAGACCAGCGCAGCCTCTTGGCTCTGTGCATCCCTCAGCTCTGTGCATCCCCCCAGGCCCATGCTTCCCACCCCTCCTGCCTCCATACTGGCAGCTGAGCTGGGGGCACAGGGGTATTTATCACCAAACAGGCAACTGCAGCTCAGACACCACCGTGCAGGTGACAGGGCACACGGCTCCGGGACTGGCATGTCCTGGCCAACGGCAGGCTGTGAAGGGACGAGGGAGCTTTCCCAGGCCACCCATCCCACACAGGCACCATCCTGTGGGTGCTGAGCTGCCCGTGATGCCTCTGCACCCCGAGTGCCTCCTGTGCCAGCCAAGGGTGATCTCGCAGGAGCAGCCTCTCTGGAAAGCTTGGGTTTAAGAGCATCATATTCAAAAGGCTTTTTTTTTTTTTTTCTTGTCTAAAACAACATTATTTACAGCTCCTACCTCCTCAAGGGTAAATTTGCAGCCACATCATTAAGCACAGACAAAAGCGTTTAACCAGGCTGGGGCAGGGATATTCGCAGCCTGGCTGGGATGGAGCTGGGGGGGGCCCTGAGGCCCCCCTCCATGAAAGCAAACA
>NW_009694351.1:4015-6242 GCF_000703405.1 Apaloderma vittatum
AGGAAGGGAGCCCCCAAGACCAGCCTCATCCTTGGAAGCCACACGGGACTGAGCTGACCCCGTTACCGCTGCCTGCCCACCGCGACATGGAAACCTGTTAGCCGCCTGGCTGGCAGTCACCCATTAGCTGAAAAAGCGAGGCAGATCCAGAAAAACCAAGATCTCTCCCCCTGGGCCCTCCAACCTTCCCACTCTCACCGTTATCCATCCTTTTAGCAGCCATCCTGGCATCCCTCCCCAGCTGCAGGCACCCTTGTGCAGAAATCAAACCTTCACGGATGGGAAAAGAGGAGTCAGAGAGTGGCTTGGGTGGGTTCCTGCCCTCCTGCCTCTTTTGAGGTAGAAGGAAGGTGGAAGAAGAGATTAAATTTTTCTTCCCAGAGCAGTCTGGAGAGCCGCTGGCACCTCCCTGCCAAATGATGTGCTGCTAAACCGCTGGTTAATTCTTGCATTCGACCTTCATAGCACGCTCAGGTTAATGCAGTTCGGGGGCTGAGCAAGCCCCATCTCCCTGCGCGTAATTCAATAACGGTTTGAAGAGAGAGATCCTCAGATGCTTATGTTGTCATGGAATCCATGAAATAAGATTAATCAGGGCAGAAGAAAGTGAGGAATCAGAGCCTAGTTGGGGAGGACAAGAGGAGCTGAGGAATACCATCGAATACCAACAGCGCTCTCATCTGAAGATCTCCAGACCTCTTAAAACACGGAGACACTTGCTACTCCATCGCAGGAGGAGCGGCGTGCCAGTCTGCTCAGGGTCTCCAGCAACAATGCACGGGTCAGGCTCTCCTCCAGGAAGAGAAAAGGTACTAAAAATGGTTTGAATTATTTCTGTTTCACGCCAGCCCACAGAGCCCCTGGGTGCAGACCGTGCTCTGCTGCAGGGAGCGATGCTCCTGCCTCCGTCCTCACCCGGTCAATGGGCCGTAGAGCCTTGATTAACGGCATTAATTAGGAGAACACGGGAGACTCGGGGATGGGAAGCGCTATAAATCTCCTCCTGCAAAGAAGAAAATAATTCTTGAATTGATTTTGAGTGGCCGGGGAGCAATCTGAGGAGCAAAGGGCCAAATTCTGGTATCAGACACATCTGAGAGCCAGACAAATATGGGGCTGATGGCGGAAGGCAGCACTAAATCAAACCCACTGCTCTCGTTATGTGTCAGGGGTGGAGCGGAGCCATAACATTTGGACACAGATTTGTACGGTCCTTAATTTAGGCGTGGGCTGAATTTCATCCATCTCCCACCCGACACACGCGCCTTGGGTGGCTGGAGGAGGGGAATAAAAAAAGAGAGAAAGCGTCTTAAAAGGAAGGAGAACAACTTTCTTCTTAGGCCTCCTTAATGTTCCTCAGAATGCAGAAATCACTCCAGAGATCATTTAGACATGCTTAGCTTATAATTTAAGCTTATAATTAAAAAATGATTTATTGACATAAGCTTTAGTGGAAGAAGATGGTAGAGCTTCATGTTAAATCTATAAAAGTCCTCATTCACATCCTTTAGACTCAAGGATTATTTATAACAAGCCCTTATATCTGGAGGGGTGTGGTAGGGAGAATAAAATCTCTGTACCTGCTCCATTTCCCCCCGGGGATAAATCCTCTTCGGTTAATACTCAGGCAGGATAGGACCTGAGGAATCACTTCACTTTTACGCTTCGTCACGTGCGTCCTTCATTGCTTCGCCAGGATTTCCTTCGCTCATGGGAGAAGGCAAACCCAGGTATCTCCCGCTCCTCTCTCCCAGCTGAGCCAGCTGAGGGCAGAAATTAGATCAAACAGGGACAAAAAGAGGCAGGGAGGGAGCTGTGGGAAGAGAACTTTGCTACGTGCCACAGGGAGGGAGGCTTTGTCCCTCCCTCAGAGCGAGCATCTTGCCATCCAGCAGGCGGGTGGCCGTGCAGTGAGGTGCTTTATGATGTTCAAAAACTCAACCTTTTCTTTTCAAGGGGGTACGAGGCTGGCAAAGGACTTTAGGGAGTCATCCAGTCCACCCCGGGGCTTTCCATCTCCGCCAGCGTGATCCAAGGCTGGAGGGGATGGGGAAGACCTGGTCCTGACGGAGACCCTCCTGCCCACGGAGGAGGGCAACTCTCCCCACCGCCCTCAAGCTGCGAAAGTATCGCATCAAAATGATGGCAAAGAGTGGAACGGCTACATCTGGGAGCAAAATGCTGACCCCTCTGTGCTGTAGAGGGGTGGGCAGCGGCTGCGGCAGGA
>NW_009694351.1:6269-7398 GCF_000703405.1 Apaloderma vittatum
CCAAGAGAAGCGTTTTCCTCTGACCAGTCCCGACCTTGAAGATCCGTCCGTCTCCAGCGACATCCCCTGGGTGACAATCGGAGCAAACACCTTCTGCAAGATAAGGAAAATGTTGTCGTTTCCTGCAGAGCCCACAGCGGAGGCTGGAAGGAATCCAGGGAAATGCCGTTGGTGGCAGCAAAGTTACCCCTTTTTCCTTTTTAACGGCTGCTTTAGGTCAAAGTCTTTCCCTGCGTGCTCTAAATACGCTCTGTCAACAGCAGTGATACAAGGAGAGGTCGCACGTGATGGCCTTCTGCTGAGCAGCTCCGTGTTGCTTTACTCAACATTTACTCTACGCGGTGCCCGCAAACCCACCTGATGGGAGAAGGCAAATATTTCCCGAGCCGAGCTCTCCCAGAGGAATGCTTGCGCCTCACTCAGCTATGCCGGGAATGAATCACCCTTCAAATATTTGCTTTATCTTACCTTACCGTATAATTACCATCTCAACTTCCCCACCGATTTTCTTCTGCGAGCGGTTAAATCGTTGCCTTCAAACCCGCAGCGGAGGCAGCGAAGCCTGAAAATGATGAAGAGGAAAGGGGGGGATGCTGAGGGAAGGCAGCACCAGGACTGCACCTTCCATCCTGCACTTTCTTCCCCCAGGACCAGCAGCTCCAATATCCCCAAAGCTCCCCCAAAGCGGGGATAAACCCCATCTGGGGGACACCCCACCCACGCCTCTGCGGCCACAGCAACCGTCCTCGTCGGAAAAGTTGTAATCTAAGCACTGAATTATTTCGCTTTAATTAGTATTTAATTTAGATCAGCGGAGATAACTATTGTATGTTTACTAAATATCAATTAATTATTTAAGATGCGTTTGTTGCGGCTCACAACAATGCGAGAGATGCGTATCGGGCCTCCGTTAAACCTTAATAAATAATTTTTTTTTTAACAAACAATCGGCTTTTAACGTGTAACAGCTCTTCCCTGAGACAAAATTAAAAGATTAATCGGAGCTGGTGCGCGATTTTGACGCCAGGCTGGGAAAAGACATCCCAGCCTCGGTGCCCCAGTGTTTCCAGCAGCATCCCCAGCCAGCGGCGGGGGGGGCGGGGGGGGCCGGGCGTCTTTGGGGGGGGGG
>NW_009694351.1:7429-8821 GCF_000703405.1 Apaloderma vittatum
CAGCCGTACGTCCCCTGTGCTGGAGGCGGTCTAGTGTGAGGCCGAATATGAAACCGATGCTCGCTCAGCACTACGCAGAGGAGAGGGGACTGTCACAAACAATGACTTTCTTTATCCCCTCGTGTTTTGTTCCCATGGCATGAAGGTCAGGAGGAAAGTAGATTTATTAAAGCATAAACAAACTGCATAAATGCTTATGGTAATTCCACTTCCGTTAAAAATACCGGTTATTTTTAAAGCTACTTTAAATTATCTCCTTTCTAATGAAAACTCACATGTAATCTGTTAGTGAGGGATGTCTGTTGAACCATGAATTATTCAAAGAAGTCTCTGTTCTGTTATCTGGAGTCTCTAGAGATTATTCCCACCATTGTCCGTTGTGATGGGTCATTATGCACTCTGTGAATTTAATCTTTTAGGCTATCCAGCAGCACAGAAAAAAATGTATGAATAACAATTTTCCTGTAATAACCTTCAACTAACCTTTCAACCAGAGTGAGTAATTCCAATCCTATTTTCACATCAATAGAAGAGTCAAAGCTAGGCAATTATCTCTTATCTGTTCCATAACCCTCCCCCTTTAATTTTTAAAAAGGATGTTGAAGTACTTACTGGAGGCAAGAAGAAGAAAGGAGGCTGGCATGAAGTACGGGCAAATTTCGATGAACAGTGATAGGGGTGTGGTTTAGATAATTATTAATTTCTCCGCTCCCCCCCCCCTCCACCTCCCCATCCTCCCATTTTGCCACATTCCTCTGCTCCCAGTGGCACACCAGTTGCCTTACCCACATCCCTACTGGGACAGGGGGAGGAATGTCACCTCAACTTCATGCTCCCCCACGCTTCTTGCCCTCAATCTGGCCAGGATGTCACCGATGGCTCGGGGTGGCCTCGATGGATGTGAGCTGCAGTGCCTGGGTGGCTCTTTCAAGGGGTGTCAGAGCCTGAACTCCCCCCCTCAGCATCCCCCCAAACCCTAAATCTGCTTCCTGGGGATTGCAACGGGGAGGAGAATCCGACACGAGCACCAAAAGAGAGGTGGCACTGATGGACCTGCTACATGCCAGGACCCAGAGGTGCTGGCACCCTCCTCGGGGCACACATCCCGGAATTTGCAGGGGAGGTTTCAGGCAGCAATAAGGGAGAGCTGGTGAATCCCCATCTGTTTGGATTTCAGTTTTGCTGGGGCGGGCACGGCACCAGTCGTGTTTGAAGGTCAGAGGTTTGTGACGATAAGCCAAGAATGAGTAAGCTGATTGCCAGCCTCGAACTCTCTGGTGGGAATTCATGTCGGAAAAGAAAAAAAAACTCTCCAAGGCTCTGGAAGGCACATTTTATCAGTGGGGGAGGCTCAGTCGGAGGCGGGGAGCTGGGGGCCCCCGGTCCACCCAC
>NW_009694351.1:8851-9829 GCF_000703405.1 Apaloderma vittatum
CCCCATCCCCAGCACTTTCCCTTCATGGGTTGGCCCAGCTTTCCACAGCAGGACCCCCAAAAACGCCCCAGGGTGCTCCTGGGCTTGGGGATACGCAGCTCCATCCCGTGTGGTGCAAACGGACCAGCCCGAGCTGGGGGTCCTCAACAGGGATTTCAGAAAGTGGCTTTGGTGTCAGGAGAAACCTGAAACATCTGCTGGGAATTAAAAGGCTCTGGTTTTTCAAGGTCAAGGCTGAGCCGCCTGTCCTGCGTGGGCCCCCGTTAAAATGTGGATTATTACATATATGCAAACAAATATATATATACATATATATATAGGGAGAGATGCAAGACGTGCAGCCGCAGCTTTTGCTGCGTGCATGCCCTGGCCCCAGCTGTCGTTTGCTGCGAGCACAAGAGCATCCATCAACGCAAATCCCCTTCCCCAGTAAGTGTATAAAATTGCCCTATTTGCACTTGCTATTTCCTTCAGGGACCAGAAATATCGCCGGAGTAATCTCGGCCGGATTGCCAGTGCCGCGCCGCAGAAGGATCGCATTTGAAAGTCTAATGATGGACATATTCCTCCTAATCAGAACAGTAATTTCATGGGCAAAACACCCCATTGTTTTGCAGAGAATGGCAACCAGGAAACAAGAATGCTGCGCTAGACATTAATTGTATCAGTGCCCAGGCATTTAAGAGAGCAGGGACTTCTCAGGGCAACGCACACCCCGTTTTTTTGGGACAGTTGTCTTTAAGAGCCCTGGAAGTGGATGAGAAGGCTGATCTGCCGCCAGCTGGCAGGCTGGCCCGCTCCGGATAAATGCAGGCTATTGTTCAGGGCTTTTACAACAGCACCGTGGAGCAAAGGGGAAAGGAAAATAAATAAGAGAATTAAATAAAAAACAGTTAAAGCAAATTAAAAAATGAAAAATACAAAAAAGGAGAAGAGGAGAGAAGAGAAGAAGGGAAGAGAAGAGAAGAGAAGAGAAGA
>NW_009694351.1:10140-10634 GCF_000703405.1 Apaloderma vittatum
AAAGAAAAGAAAAGAAAAGAAAAGAAAAGAAAAGAAAAGAAAAGAAAAGAAAAGAAAAGAAAAGAGAAAAGAGAAAAGAGAAAAAAGGCGATAGATAGATAGATAGATAGACAGAAAGACAGATAGAATAATCAAATAAATAACGAAATATGAGGAGGGTAGGCAGAGGGGTGCGCAGTGCCTGGGGCTGGCAGGCAGCTCTGCCCGGCGCTGGGATGCCCGAGCTGCCCCGCTGAGGGGTGCTGGGTGCCTCGGGGAGCCCCAGCTGCACTCTTAAGGAAACCGATGCCCAACTGGGGAAAGTCAACAGCCAGACCTTCCTCTTTTGAGGGGGGGAAATTCTTTTAACATGAGCTCCCACTGCCCATACACGGCCAGGCACGGAGCATCCCGGCACACGGTTGCGGTGGAGCCAACCTGTTTGCTCTCCACCCAGCGAGCGCTGCCTGGTTCACGCCGCTTGACGCCGATCGGAGGGGGTAGGTGTTGCTCCA
>NW_009694351.1:10665-11062 GCF_000703405.1 Apaloderma vittatum
GCTTGGCGCCGATCGGAGTGGGTAGGTGTTGCTCCAACACCCTCGCCGCGCGTGTCCCGACACGTCCGCTGCGCCATAACGCCTGTCTGGCCGGCAGAAATGTTTGAGCGGCGCTGGCCAAGCCTCTATAAATTACTTATTAGTCACCCGGACTGAGATCTCCGTGCTGCATCTCGAAAATAGCTGTAGGCTGAGAGCAGACTTCTAAAAAGCAATTAAAAAGGCCCAGAAAGTAAACAGAGCCAGGGTGAAAAGCGAGGAGCCTCTGAAGTCGGAGCTCTGCTGGGCCTGCTCATAAATGCTGTGGAATTTTCTACCGAGGGGCTTGGAAATGAATCAGGGCAGCTGTGAAGAGCTCGGCAAGATGCTGGGCTGTCACTGTGTGGGGTGAGCACCC
>NW_009694351.1:11083-19111 GCF_000703405.1 Apaloderma vittatum
CGAGGACACCTGGTCCCCAGCCCTGCAAACCCACCAGCCTCGACGGGGAACCTCCCACAAGGTGGGTCCCCCTGCACCAGACACTCCTGGCACAGGTGACCCAGCAGTTGGGGATCCAAAGGAGGAAAGTCCTGAAGACCTGAGGAACATCTGGGCTCCACGAGGTGTTGGGAGCAAACCCACCCCCAAGCAGCTGTGCCACATCTGTCCCCCACTGGAGGGGCACTGAGCTCACCCCACGGCCCCCACCCGCTTCCCAAGGCTTCCTTCACCCAGCAAAGGGCTCTCTCCGTGTGGATCTCACCAGCTGACATTTCTGGGCTCCTCAAACTTGACCTCTCCCAGACACCGACCTTGGCTCAAGACCCAGCACTTGAGCTGTAAATTATGCCCTATCAACAACTTTGCTTCCTCCAGAGGAATCTCGTGTGTGGCTCAACGACTCCAAGTTGGCTTTAAAGCCTGAGATGTAATTGTGCTGCTTGTGGCCAAATTTCCACTCAGACGGTTTTTTCAAAAGCGCAGTCGAACGTCTGGGCTTACGGGTGTCTGGATGCTCATCCTCAAAGTGCCCAGGGGAGCTGGCAGCCAGCACCCCCAGTGCTCAGTGCATCTTCACTGCTCTGCTCAGCCCCAGGAGCTGGGTGAGAAGGTGAACCCAAGAGGTGGGGGTTGGCACCCTGGGAGGTTCACTCGAGGGGTCCCAGCACCCACCATAGGTGGGTGCTCTGTTGCTGCAGCAGAAGATCAGAATCACAGAATGATGGGGGTTGGAAGGGACCTCTGAAGATCATCCAGTCCAACCCTTCTGCCGGAGCAGGATCACCCAGAGTAGACGCACTGGGCATGGCAGCCTGAGCACCTACCACACTGCCATGGAGAGCATCAGAGAGCATCCCGATGGGATGTCACGTCGCCTGTTTGACCCCATCCCAAGAGCAGCAGTATCGCAGGCAAAGCTTGGGTCACGGCGCTGGTACTGCATGTGCTGCCTGGGCTGGGGAATGCCAACACCTCGTGCAAGAAGCTTCCACTTGGGTGGAGGGGAAGAAATGATGCCTTGGAAGAGCTGCTGAGCAGAAGAGCAGAGCTATCTCATGGGGGGAAGCTGTTTGTGAGCAGGGGAGGTTGGCAAACACCTTGCCAAAGCAGCATTGCGGATGAAGCCTGTGGCAACACAGATGGGCAGGAATGGTTAAAGCTCCATTTTGGGGCCACCTTTGCCTGTCTGCCCCACAGCCAGAGTGAAGAGCAGAGCCCCATCCCTTGGCACCACAGAGAGATGGAGAGGAGCCCACGCCCAAGCCCCCCATGTTCACTTGCCCCACTTTTCCCTGTTTTGCAGCGGCAGCAGCAATCAAAGCCGCAGCCAACACTCCCCCATGCTCTCAAATTCCATCTACCCCATCAAATTGTGTCACAAAATGCCCAAAACATTTTATTCCCAGGGCTGGCGGTGGAGAGTAGGAGCTAATTTACCGGCACGGCTCCACGTCGATCCGTCCCGCTTGCTCCAGCGGTGGCGGCGCGAAGGCTAATGAGGCGGCGCCGCAGCCAACACTCCCCCATGCTCTCAAATTCCATCTACCCCATCAAATTGTGTCACAAAATGCCCAAAACATTTTATTCCCAGGGCTGGCGGTGGAGAGTAGGAGCTAATTTACCGGCACGGCTCCACGTCGATCCGTCCCGCTTGCTCCAGCGGTGGCGGCGCGAAGGCTAATGAGGCGGCGGAGACAAAAAATTTTGCCGGCAAGCAGGTAATTTTAGAGACAATGATTTAGAGCGAAGCACAGAGAGGATTTCGGAAACCATGGTACCGGGTCCCCACGGTGCTCATTAAGGTTGTACAGATTGCATTTCCCATCTCCCCGCTAGCCCTCCAAAGTGCCTGTTATTAATTCATAAAAACATTGCAAGAGTGATTGAATCCAATGATTACTGGAGCAGGCAAACACAAGAGATGGTAAAATATTCTGTCTCTCTCTATCAAGGCTCTCGGAGCACAAAAAAAAAAAAAAAGTGTTGTGAAATATTAATCAGAGCTGTTTGCCCCTGGGCAGAAAGCAGGGAACGGTGCAATCAATGTAGCGCGAGCCTTCCCGGTGACATCTATTTGAGAAGCTGATTACTGTGGGTAAACACAACTAAATATTCGGGATCTTTGGATTTCACCTCTGGTGTCGCCACTAGAAAAATCCGATTTTCTTATCGTCCCTCCGCAGGCACGGCCCCGAGGGGATCCGGCAGCGCCGGTGCTGCAGCTGCCAGAGGGAGGGGACAAGACGGGGGGGACACGATGCCGATTGCTTCAACCGCGTTAGAAACATCAGCTCGGGGAGGGGGGACACGAGCGTATGAAAAGCCCTTGGCAGGCCGGAGGATTTATTGCCTGCTACGATCCCTGCAAGTGTAACTAATGGATTGAAGACACATGGGGAGCGCAAACAATTAATAGAAAATTACCAGAAAGCAGCGTATTAGCATCGTTACCACCAGACCTGGAAGTGCCATCCCACGGGTCCCCCCCCCTCCAACCCCAACCCACGTCCCCCAGTGGAGGGGGCAGGGTGAGGACGCCTCCCCCATGACCCCGCGCTCCTAATGAAGCTCTCGCCACAAAGGTTGCTGTTAATTAGCTACGTAGCCTAATCTAATTGTTTCAATTATAATTGAATCTAATAGAACCATCCAGGCCGTTATTTCTTGGGCTCTCGCAGCACCACACGGGCGCCGCAGTGCTGGCAGCAGCAGGGGGCTCACCTCACCCCATCAACGTTGCCTTTCCATTTATTATTTTTTCCCTGGGCTTGTCTCTCATCTCCCCCAAAAAAACAGGATTTCAGGCTGAGAAAGGGTTTTTCTAGCAACCAAAACTATCACGGCACTGCTTTTTTAAGAAAACGTCCCCAATTCTCAGAAGAAGAAGAAAGAATTGAAGAGAAATTATTTTCTCACAAACCATTTTTCTTCGGGGAAAAAAAACCCAAAACCCACACCAAACCTTTTCAACCGGTTCTCGCTCTCAGGAAGCTGTTAATGACTTGTCATGCACTTCTAAAATAATTCTCCCCTCTTCCAACCTCCGCAGAGCCCTGGCCCACACAACCTCCACTTGAAACGTCTCCCCGCAGCCAAAGCAAATGGCTCTGGGAGCGGAACATGCATCTCTCCCAGATGTTCAGGCACTAAAACAAGCATTAGGAAACGTGTGCGAGAGTGATGATGGACTCCTTTCATTGTCAGACTTTCCTGGCTTGGCAAGAACACCGGGGCTGGCGCCGATACAACGGCCGAGAAGCCTGGAGCGATGCGTGAGCCCCGGTCGTTTCCAGGAATGGTTTTTTGCTAAGCACGGTGTTTTGTTTTCAGCTGAGCTGGCTCGGATGAGGAGGGTTTTCCCGGAGCAGAGGCTGCACCTCCGCTTCACAGATAAACTTCTGTGGAAGGTTTCCTTCTACCCAGTGAGCAAGGGATGTCTCAGGGGAGGGCTGTGTCTGGGAAAGCTTTTTTCCCCTCCTTTTCTGGTATATGGTGGTCAGACTTTTCTCCTGCTGAGCTGTGAACCCCCAAACTCGCCATCCAAATGCACAATCCTGCAAAGCCCCAACGACCTACTCCCTCTGCATGTGTGTGATCCGTCCGAAACACAAACGTGCATTTTTGGTTTGCCTTGGGGTGATTTTTCCCTGGACTTACCAGCCCTGAACACCGAGCTTTCCTTATCCAAAGCTCATCTACAACCTGCTTATTCTCACACCATAGCTTTTCCCCCATCGCCCAGCTGGTATGAGCAACTTCTCCCCATACTTGCACAGTCATGATTTTCTGACCCCGCTGCTCTCCCTGTAGATAAATTTCTTTCCAACTCCTCCTAATTTTACCCCATTTGGGGACTACACCAGCCCCAGACGTACGCTGCACAGCACAAGTTTGCTAGCCCTGCCAGGTTTCTTCCATCCTTTGACACCAACTGCCCCCTTCCTCAGGTCCTCCATCCTCTGGTGAGGTCTGAGCGGTCGCACACACAGACTTAAAATGCCCATCCTGATACCAGCACCTTCAACTTTCCTAGATTTTCCTGGGCTATCTTGGATTTGGGCTCATTCTTAACATTTTCATGCAACTACTTCATGAGGGGGGAATGGACAATCTCTCCAGCTCTATCAGATGCTGTGAAGAGGCTGAGCCAAGACCTGCAGCACCCATTTAATCCACCATCATAGTCCAAAAACAAGCCTGGACACCTTATTTAGGTACCTTCGAGCATCTCCCTTTTTGCTAAGGGGTTCAAATCCTGCAACGCCTGGGCAGGCAGCTGAAGTACTTTGCATTTAATTGCGGAGGAGTGCGCATTTTACACATCAAAATTTGTACCATTTAAGTTCCGTTAGGAGAAGACGGCTCCGAAATGTGAAAAAACAGCGTTATCCTTGTGTAACAAAATTAAAAATTTGGAGCAGTAAATAGAGACGGGCTGATCTCAAGAGGGTTGGATGTTAAGTCCAGTTTCGCTGAGTGCTCGGATGATTTAAACCACTTGTGTGTACAAAAACGGGCTGGGGAATCCCAGGGGAACCTATGTGAAAACTTTCTCCTGCCCCGAATTTCAGCGGATGAGCGAGAACAACCATTCCTGCGGCGGGTCAGTGTTTTTCATTCCAGGTCCCTGAAGAAAACAGGAAACGTAGAGTCAGATGGGAGGGAGTCAGCCACATTTCTGACCTAATAAAAAGATCCTATTCAACAGCCAGGCAAAAGGATCTGGAGTTTGCCCTCATCCTGCCTACTCCGAGTCATAGAGATCCTGCAAGCGGAGCTTGCTGTGTTGAGCTTGAGCTTAGAGCAGAGGTAGGTGAAGGGGACAGTGGCTCAGGACTTGTTTGAGCAGCACCAGACCAACTATGGCTTTTTCAAAGCAAAAATCCCCATCCTGAATGAGCTCCTTGGCCAGTCCCATTGCTTTGGACCTCAGCTGGAATGACACAGTCATACTCAGTGCTGCGCTCCAAAACCGACGGCAGCATCACACCAAGGTCCATGGGAGCTCATGGACCCTGTTTTGAAGGGTCAAAGCTACCCATGGATGTCTGGGCTGGCCCTTGCACGGACGATCAGTGCTCAGGAGTCTCCCCAGGGAACTGGAGAACTTGGCCAAATGTGTGCTTGGCCCCAGAAATCCTGGAAAACCCCAACTGACATGTAGGGACCTGCCCTGGACACCTCTCCTGAGCAGGCCAGGAGTTGGTGCATCTCATCATTTTGGGGAGAAATCTTAATTAATGCTTGCGCTGAGGGGTCTGTGCAGCTCTGTCCAACTCTCTGCCCACTATGCACACTCCACACACAACTGGATTTCCTTCTGCTTTGGAAAACCTTTCCGCAATGCGGTGACCCCAGGCTGGCAGCTCGTGCCCGGCAGAGGATGCAGGTCTTGGGACTGGGAGGGTGCTGTGGTCCCAGTGGGACATCAAACTGGGGCAGCAGAAATGAGTAGCAGTGGATGCAGTGTGCAAACTCCGGTTTGCCAGCTGGGTGGGTGCAGCCCGGACCAGCTCCTCCGCTCCTTCCCCACTGCCCAAGCCCCTCAGGAAGCCTCTCAGCAAGCCTTCCTCTTCAAAGAACAACTTGTATAAATATTTTCCTAAACAAACAAGGCCGACTGAGAGGGTATTCCCCAAAGAAACTTTCAAAAGCGAGGAAGCTCGTTTGTACCGAGGAGCAGGGTATGCAAATACAGCAGCTATCTGAAGCTACACGCAGCGACAGGGATGCATTTAATATCTGTGCCCCATGATCGAGTACAGTTGGGACAAAAACCTCTTTAAATCAGTCAGTGCGTGGTTTTAAGTGCTGAGCTTGCTGTTATTCCTGCTAATGGGAGAACAGCCCCGTCACCGCCGACCCGCAAAGGCTGCGCGAGATTCTCGCTTGGAGATCTGTAGAAACCACGGGACCCAGAATGCAGAAGAAAAGCTAAAATGAAAACCCTCCAGGAAAAGGGGGTGAAGAGAGGTGCTCATTAGCAAGACAAAGGGATCATCCAATAAACTGACATTTCGCTTTTTCACACGTCGCACTTGGAGGGATTTCCTTCTCTGGCAGTTGATTTGCTGCTTGTAGGTACTTCCCCTCCTGCTCGGTCACCAAGCCCAGTCTCATTACTCAGCTTCTAATTTTTTTTTGTTTTATACAGCGAGACTGGAATTTAAGTTCCCCCTCGGAGAACGTAAGCTGTGCTTTGTGGATATTCCCATTAACAAACACGTTTTGTCTGCAGTCGCTCACCACACGGCCGTCGCCTTAGCTCGTCTCCAGCAACAGGACGACTCTTGGCTTATTTGTTCAAATACGGGCGAATCCCAAAAGGTTTGTGAAATTCAGTATGTCTGGATACTCACTTAAGGAGACAGGTTAGTCTTTATTTCGCTTTCTCCCATTTAAAAGGCTTCAGCTGGCCAATCGATGACTAAAACCAGGACAACGCTGGAAGCATCAGAAATAGAGTCAAAGCCAAATTCCCAGACTACAGTAAAGCTCATTCATCCCCAAAGGATGACGGCAGGGAGAGGAATCGTGATCGGTTCACGAAGGACTTTCAGAATAAACAAAGGGCTAAAGTCATTAGATAATGTATTTGCAATTAATGGTCTGTCCAGTTCCAGGCCCAATGGAAGAAGAGAAAAGAGGAGCTGCGAAAAGCCTCGATCTTGTTGATGTCGCACGTTTTAACTGACAAATTGAATCTTGAGATTGTTTCTAACCCAGACAGAAAAATCACTTGCAGCTCTGATGTTCCAGAGCAGTCAGGGTGGAAGGGGAGAGGAATGACATGATGAAGGAAACGACACAATGAAGGGGAGAGGAGTGACGTGATGAAGGGGAGAGGAACAACACGAGCTCACAGCCACGCCCAGGCTTCATTCAGTCTTCTTTTTCTTCCAAAAGGTGGGAAAAGTTGAAGAAATGGGGTCACAGTCCTCCCAAATGAAAAGATTAAACAGTCATTTGAATTTTGCCAGAATAATCCACGTAAGGAGACGCTCACCTTTCGAAACTGGTCTCTTTGGGGACCCAGAGGGGCAGGGCCAACCCAGGCAAATTCAGTGAGAAATGGGCAAAGGTCCTGCCAAGGCTTTGGCCTCAGTGAAACCAACCTTATTTCAGCATCATCCCCAATGTCTGGGGCTTGCTCAGATAAATGGTTCCACTTTTTGGGTTGCGTTAAATAAATAAATACATTTTGAAGCTGACAAAGTCCTTTAAAAATTCATTAAAGAGAAAGAGCCTGGCGAGAGGCAGCCAAGAGCAGAGATTGCAGGCTGAAAGCCTTTTCCGTCGCGCGCCGCCGCTCTGATTCGCCCGGAAGAAAACCGGCGAGCTCTCCTTGCAGACCCCGCCAGGCAGCACCGATCCCTGCCATGAGGGCTGGAGAAAAATTTCAAGGGGTGTAATTAATAAGAGCTAATTAACCTCTTCTTGCTGGTGGCCCAGTGCGTTTATTGACTGAGTCCTGCACGAGGCAGTTTTCCCCCGGTCTCCCTCCTTCCCCTCGCCTGCACGCCTGGCTGCAGATAAGGCAGCTCCAGCACTTGAAGGAGATGTGGGGACACAGAGGGGATAAGCCAGACAAAGCACTTCACATGGTCCACTACACCTTTAATGTACAGAAAGTAATTAAAATGGGAGACAAATTCATCATCAGTCAGTTCGGTTCAAAGTGCAGCCAGGCTGTATCTTCCTTATGCATGGGTAGCGTGATGTGCATATCCGTCATAAAACCTGCATTAAAAATTAGTCAAAGCTGTTAGTACATCACAGCAGACCAGATGGTTTATGCTCTGAAGTGTTTCAGGAACCTCATTTTATTATACATGAATGCCTCGTGTCGTCGGCCCGGGCTGATATTTTCATTAAACACACTCCACAAAGCATTACGGCTCTGTTGTCATTTTATTCAGCACGGATGATTTCTCGCGCACGGGCTTGATGGCCACGGGCTTGTCGCGGCTGCTCCCGTGGCACGGC
>NW_009694352.1:0-856 GCF_000703405.1 Apaloderma vittatum
CTCTAGAGGTCCCTTCCAACCCCCAACATTGAATCTATGATTCTGTGGTTCTATGATCCCATGATCACTGGAGGAAGGAACATTTGCATACCCAGCGAGGGAACAAATTGCTCTTTGGACTGAGCGCGGGGCGGCAGCGATGTCGAGCCCTTTTGTAGGTAAAGTATTGGCGAAGCAAATTGCTTTGTATCAGCAAATAACATCTACATTAGCGGTGGAATTGGTAGCCTACACAATGAGCTGTCGAGGACAATGCACAGCTATTCAGAGCTCCAGAAATTCAATCCTGTAGAGGAGGCTCAGGCAGAAGTTGTAAGCAAGGCTTGTTTCATATGCACGCCACAAATACCGATACGAGGGCATGTAAGTGTAACGATGCCTTTGAAGCACCGACAGCGCTTTGTCTTCCTGACAGCAGATGAAGAGACGCAGCTCGTGTCAGCGCCGAGAGATGGGATTGCCATGAACTCCATTAAAAGGGTGTTCGCTGCATCTAACATGGAGTCACATGGAGAGAGGAGAAGGGTTTGTGGGAGATGCCATGTCAGATTGTCTCACTCTCTCCCCCCAGCTGGGATGTTGGGGGAAAGTGAACCCTTTGGAAGCACCTGGAGAAGATCTCTTCGTGGCCATCACCAGGGCCTCGCTCCTGCATTGTGGTCAAGGTGTGCCTGTCCTTGGGGTGCCCACCCTGCAGAGTTCCAGCACCAGTTGCTTGAGGGAAAGAAGCTTTGATGGGCACAGAGGTGATGCCTGAGCCAGTTGGATGTCTCCATCGTGATGACAGGGAGCTGTGGCAGAGGCAGAGTCATAGAATCATGGAACGGACAGGATTGGAAGGGACCTTAAAGATCAT
>NW_009694353.1:0-3999 GCF_000703405.1 Apaloderma vittatum
GCACACAACTGCAGGGGGGTCTCAGCAGAGCAGAGGGGCACAATCCTCTCCCCATCCTGCTGGCCACGCTGCTCTGGGTGCAGCCCAGGGCATGATCAGCTTTCTGGGCTGAGAGTGCACGTTGGTGGCTCATGTCCAGGTTTTCATTTTGGCTTACCCCAAGCCCTTCGCTGCAGAGCTGCTCTCTAGCACATCATCCCCCAGCCTATATTGATAAAAATTTCCCCAACCCAGGGGCAGGACCTTGCCTTTGGCCTTGTTGAACCTCATGGCCCCACTTCTCCAGCCTGTCCAGCTCCCTCTGGAGGACGTCCCATCCCTCTGGCATACTGACTGCACCACTCAGCTTGGTGTCATCTGCAAACTTGCTGAGGGTGCAATTGATCCCACTGTCTATGTCATTGAGGAAGATATTGAAGAGCACTGGTCCCTGAGGGACACCACTTGTCACCCATCTCCATCTGGACATCGAACCATTGACCACTTCACTCTGGATGCAACCATCCAGCTAATTCCTTATACACCAACCAGTCCACCCATCACATCCATATGTCTCCAGTTTAGAGAGAAGGATGTTGTGGGGGACTGTGACAAAGGCCTTGCAGAAGTCCAGGTAGACGGCGTCCATTGCTCTTCCCTTGTCCTCTCCTGGAGTCACTCAGTGGTAGAAAGCCACTAGGTTGGTCAGGCAGGACTTGCCCTTGGTGAAGCCTTGTTGACTGTCTTGAATCACCTCCCTGTCCTCCATGCGCCTTAGCAGAGCAGAAACTAAATACCCCATCAAATGTTCCCGTGCTGGGAAGGAGGAAAGCATGTCTTAGTCACCTCGGGATGGGACTCCTCCCTGCAAGCCTGGCTCTTTCTTCTCTCTTCCTCTTCACACTGTAGTTAACCCCTGCCTCATTAATTTGGCAGCCCTCATTATTGTGCTGTCTGAAGTGATGTGGGGCAGGAAATTGGATTGATGGAGCCTCATCGAGCAGCAGACACCCTGCCGGGTCCCCTGCATGAGCATGCTTGACCAGACAGCCCCGCAGACCCCCACGCAGGTGGATGTGCTCAGGAGCTGTGTGAACTTGGGGAGTGCGTAGGGGAACAGCTACACGACCCAGAGTTGTTTTGGCTTACAGCTACCCAAGACAAAAGAAGGTCCGGGGACAACTTCCATCTCACGTGTGAGGTCATCCATGTGGCAATCAGGACTCAGTGTATCTACTGGAGATGGAGAAGGTTTATGAGAACCACCATGGCTCTCCAGTCCCATGGCTGGGAAAGGCATCTCAGCTGAGACTGAAGAAAGTACAGGGAGGAGCTCCTGGAGTGATGGTCATAAATAACCCTTGGTGAGATGTCCATGGCCAGAGGGGAGGATCTTCAAACACCTTGGGGACGGAAAGAAAGAGCCAGGGATGGAGAAGAAGAGGCAAGTTAAACACCAGCTATTCTAAATCACAGTGCTAGAATCGATGGAAAAGAGATTGAAATTTGACCGGTTTAGAGAGAGGATTATCCAAGGTGGACCTCTGAGATGGACAAAAAGCTGGTTGAAGGCAGGAGATCTAACTCGCCTCTCTCTTCAGCCTAAGCCATCACTATCTCTCAATCTTGTCAGCAAAGGGAGAACAATGAGTCCTCGAAGCCTCACTGGAGCATTGACCTATTTTCTTCACCCTCGGCCCAGCTTGGGGGACCCTTTCTCTTGTGTCATGGTTCCTGCATCACTTCATGCCCATGTTGAGGCCCATGCACGTGCTGTTGTGGTCTATGGCACAGAGTCCTGAGGCAGAGCAATATATTATTATTCTTTATTTTTTTCAAATACAATCTACCTAGCAGACCAGTATTTTGTTTGCTGCAGGTTCACCCTGCTTCTACAGGTCTGTTGATGGTCAGACTCAAGACTCTTGTTGCCATCTGTGCTAATTGGATGCATCTTCTTTATTCATAGAATCATCGAAACAGAGAATTGTCAGCGTTGGAAGGGACCTGCCACAGGCAGGGACATCCCCCACGAGATCAGGCTGCCCAGAGCCCCATCCAGCCTGGCCTGAAAAACTCCCAGGGATGGGGCTGCCACCCCCTCTCTGGGCACCCTGTGCCAGGGTCTCCCCACCCTCCTGGGGAAGAACTTCTTCCTCACGTCCCATCTGAACCGACCCATCTCCAGCTTCAATCCATTCCCTCTAGTCCTGTCACTGCTCGACACACTCACAAGCCCCTCCACAGCTTTCTTGTAACCCCCTTGAGATCCTGGAAGCCACAGTAAGATCTCCTCAGAGCTTCTCTTCTGCAGACTGAACAGCCCCAACTCTCTCAGTCTGTCTGCACAGGAGCCTGTAGCTTCTTCTCCCTTCTTGGGTGTAACAAGTTCTTCTGGTCTTCCCAGGTCATCTCGCACATGGCTTTTGGGGGTTGTTACCTCATGTCCCACCCGTTCGTATGACCATGGTGGACACTGCCACCTCAATACAGACATCATGTCCTTTTCGGCATGGTCCCTCTCGATATCGTCCCTTTGCTGTTACACCTGGGCATGATGGGAACCCCTGAGCACTGCTGCTGTGTTCACAGGGAGCTCTAGATCCCCTCTGAGGACTTAATGTTGGCATCAAATCCCATATCTCTGGGACCACCAGCTTCTTGGTTGGACACCTGTCTTCTAAGGCTTCCCAAAGGGAACCTCCTTAGACCACAGCAGAGACGATCAGGTCAGGGAGCACCTCCTTGGCCCAGGAGGAATGGATATTTGGCCCTTCTAGGAGGCTGGTCTTAAATTTTGGTGCTATCACCTCTCTCAGGTCGAGTAAAGACGAATAAGTACATCTTCTCCCTTATCACTGAAGAAGAAGAAATTCTCTGGCTCTTCTCTTTGCCCTGAGGACCTGATGTTTTGCTGCTCCCTACTCCATGCACAGACTGATGGGTCACCTGGCCAAATCCTCATCTCTCAACATGTGGCTGAATTTCCGTTGCAGCTCCCTGCTCTGAGTCCGGGGTGGGAGATCCTCACTGCCACATGTCCCAGGGGTGCAGTGGGTGAGCCTGGGGTGCACAGCTGGGTGCAAGGGGGTGGTAGTGCTGGAGGGGCCAGAGGATCCCCAAATCTGGCACAGTCACAGCATCATAGAAACATTTAGGTTGGAAAAGACCCTTTAAGATCATTGACTCCCACCAGGCTGGGGTTGTCTGGGGCTAAACCAGACCCATCCCACTGATGCATGTGCTGCTTCCCACCCTAATTCAGCTCCCTCCCCAGTTTCTTTCCCCTTCCCAGTGTAAGCAACGAAGGATATATGCTCTCGCCCTTTAAAAAAACAAAACCAAAAACCACACCCAAGACACTGCACAGACCATGAGAAAAAAAGAAAGAAAAACCAAAACGAAAGAAATGCCAAGGCAGTTTATTTACAACTGTTGTGTACAAAAAAAAAAAAAAGGACAGCTCGTGCCACAGTTAGAACAGCCCCCTCCGTCTCCTTCACCCACCGCCCTCTCCCGTGTACCCCCCACCCCGGGCTGGTCCCCCTGGGGCTCTGGGTCATGGGCGAGCATCTCGAGGCACAGGTAAAGAGACGTGGTTCCCTCCAGCCCTGAGCTTGGAAAGCCTTATCTGGCCATAGCAGAGACCAAACCCTCTGTTAGCATCGGGGCTTGAGGCAGGTGAGGTGCCAGGGCATCACGGCACTGGGACCACCGCCTGCTGGCAACTGGGAGAGGAGGGGACGTACCCATCACACCCACTCCCCAACAGAGACTCATCTTCTCCTGTTGAGAAGGATCTCGCTGGAAGATCTTTGCTTCCCTGGAGGCAAAAATCACTTGAGGGGTTGCACAGCAGCTCCCCCAAAGAACCTCCTGGGCTGATCCCAAGCTGTTTGGTGGGGATTCAGACTGGCCTTCCGTCTGCCCTGGTGTCACCAGGAGGTGCCATCACCATCCTCAGGGGCTCCCTACAGCCACAGTCTTCTCCTGCTCTCCAGAGAGGCATCTCCACGTCAC
>NW_009694353.1:4060-4611 GCF_000703405.1 Apaloderma vittatum
CTGTTTCCATAGCCTTGCCCTGTTTTCCACTCCTGCTCTCGCTCTCCACGGGGTTGATCTCCTTTTCAAATAACCACCTCTAAAATCCAATAGCTTTCCCCCTGCTCTACAGCAGACAAGGGGATTTCATCCAAGGGTTCCCGCTAAGATGATTCTCTGGAGGTTCTTACAAAAAAAAAAAAAGCAGCAGCTCTTTGGGAAGTCAGGGGGCTTTTCGGTTTCAGCCTTGGAAAGGATCATCAGCATCTCCTACAGCCGGATAAAGCCTTTGGAGCAAGTCTCTGACCACCTCAGTGGGGGGAATCTTTCTCCCCCTTCCGCAAAATGGTTCTGTAAGGTTTATGGGCAAATAACGCCCGCTCCGGGCAAAAGACCCTGAGTCCAGGCAGGAAAAAAGGGAGGGAGGGACACCAAGAGATGCCGCTGCCCATCGATGGCGTGGGATGGAGGAGAAGAAAGAGGTCGGAGGGATGCCTGCCTGCCCGCCCTGCCTGCCCAGCACCAAACTAAAGTCACACATGACGCACATTTCCCCCCCCTTTCCCTCCCCA
>NW_009694354.1:0-41637 GCF_000703405.1 Apaloderma vittatum
CGCGACCCGCCGCTGGCCGAGTAGGCGGAGCCGCTGCAGGCATCGCCCGTCCGTGCGGGCGCAGCGCTGTGCCCTGACAACCGCCCAGCGCTTTTCCCTTCTTTAGAGGAGACTGCCGGGAATAACACCTGGAACCCGGAGGGTTGCGCTCATCCTGCCCCGCAGGAGATCAGGCAGGCGGTTGAAGACCAGGTGCGAAACTCCACCCGGGAAGGGAAAAGCTGCGTTGCCTGTTCAAGCTGATACATTTATTTAAACTACCTGGATACCTTAAGATACACATCGCAGCCAGCCGTCCTGGCAGCAGTGCTTAATTGTGAATGAAATATAATGGCGGCAGAAATTTAGTTTTCCCATCAAACTGAAAATCAAAGGATCTGCACCAAAAAAAAAAGTACCCACTAAACAGAATTTTTGGTTGCTTTCCTTTAAGAAAACTAATATTTAAGTCGTAGTCAACAAAATAATCTTTTTATCCCAATACAAAATGCTCCCTTTAATTAAATTAATTAAAAGTATCTACACTCCCTTGGGATGGATGCCTTGTTAAACCTTCTGGGTGCAGATTACTTGCCTCCATCTAACCCCGGAATGGTTAAGAGCTTTACATCACATCTGCCCACAGTGCCAAATTAATGACCAAATAAATGAAGCAACAGGGTAATCTTCAGTTGTGAGTCAAGAAAATTATAACTTGCAATAGAAAGAATCCTAGCTAGGAAATGTTAATAAAAAGTAGAGGGAGCTCAGTTTTGGTTGTTATCTATATTGGTTAGCAGAACTGGTAAACAAGGTGCCAAGTTTCTGGAATTAAGCTTGGATCAGAGTGAATATGTGTCATCTGTATCCTCTGTCACTTCAGCCCTTGGGTCTTGCCTTCACAGGAGAGTGGCTTCATGTGAAACAGTGCAACAAGCACTTGAAAAAAAAAAACCCACCACATAATAGGAAAAATTTTGCAGAAATATTTTCCTCTAAATCGGTAGCCTCCTGTCTCTTTCATGACTTCCAGCAGAAGTGCTTTCTGTAATTGCTTATCTTTTGTTGCCCTTTAGTCTTCTTAAACCACATATACCAGAGGGGAACACATAGCCAGAATAATTCCCATTTTTCCGTCAGCAACTTATTAGCATAGCAAATCACTGACTGTGCACAGCTACAGTACCAAGGAGGAATAATAGTTCCACCTACAAGAAAATATTCTCAGAACTGATGTCAACGCTTATATATGTGTCTGTACCGTTCCTAAGAAAACAGATTTCAAGACACAGGTTTGCAAAAGAGAGGGAGGATCTGACGCTTCCAGTACAGAGCTGAGAAGTCAAAGGGAACGAGATAATGGCAAAAGACCGACTTCCGAATGGGAAGAGAGGGGTCACAGCGCCTGAATATTTAGGTTTTGGTGTCCAGTCTGGAACTGGTGTTGGTCAGGCGTGAGAACACCAGAGCTATCACGCGGGGGCTGTTTCCCACCCTGCCCTGTCTGGCCACGGGCAGACGTGGACGCTTCAGCACGGGCGGGTGCTTGGAGAGGTTCCCCCAGCGCTGCAGCGACCGACACATCCATGGCACTGGGACCTCCGGAGTTGTGCAGGTTCTGTGAGCCGTATGGTGCCTTCTGAGGGAGAACCCAAGCAGGTGGCGGACTTCTTCAAGTCAGTAGTTGCGTTTGAAGTCTCCGAGGCAGTGGAGAAGGGACTGAGAGAAGAAAGCATCCTTGTTCTCCACCGATGACAGCCTCCCTTGCGTTCCACAAGGAGCCGGATCCTGCTGGGATCCCGCAGGCAGTTTGCTCTGGAAGTACCTTTGGGGACACGCTGGCACGCAAAGCTCCTGGATCCCAGCCATTCAGACTCAGCATAAATAAACCACCAAAGCACCCCGCCCGATGTGACTGGGTTGGTCTGTGCCTGTGCAGAAGCTCAACTATATAAACTACATATAGAATACTATTGAATCGTAACGCAAATCACCTGCAGCATTTGAAGTCTTCAAGGAGTAGCTAAGGGGTGAGGGGGAGAGCTTTTCAGGATCACCATTCCTGCCTTTGGTCCAGAAATCCAGTCCAAATTCCATTTTGGTCACATCCACACCACATTACGTCTAGTCCCTCGGTGTTATAACCACTCATTCAAACATCTCTTTGGTGAACTAGGGAGCCAACAAAATTCACATAAAACCTCAATCAAGTCTTTATGTTTTGTGTGTTTGTGCTGCAAGCTGCCCTGAAGTTTGCACAACAGCAAATAAAAAATTTGGCTGTAATAAACAAGATGTTGTCTGTTAAGTAGCCAGAATCCCTACAGGAAGATATAAAAACACTGGGTCTTTTACATCGTATATACCATCAGATCATCTCCGAGATGGAATCTATTAAGTGTGACTATATAAAAATAAATACTGCTTACAAAATTTGTTATCTAAGAAATATGCCTGTGGAGAAAATATTCTAGTATAATCCTGTAAACGTGAAATGCTACTTTTCTTCACACTTCAGCAATCTAAAAGAACACAGGGTCTGCCATCCCTTCAGTAACTAATGAAAGGCACGTCTATTTGTGTAGCCTGGGGAGTTTTGAAATAGATTTGATTTTTCACAGAAGGAGATTTCTGGTTTGCTGGCTGTTTTATTTTAATTTTTGCAGTTTTTGGCAAGAGCACCTTGAGCTGTGGATAACTGACTCTAGTTTGTCTAAGGTGAGATAAACGTGTGCTTTATGGCCCTTCTACAACCAGGGTTGCATTTTCACCCCAGCATTATCCTTCATCTAAGCAAATGACTGAAACTGAGTCTTGCTAACAGAGCTTCAGAGAAGAGAAAACGAGTAACGGGATGAGTAAAAACAGCTTTATTTTCCTGCATACACCTGCCTTGGATCAGGCAACATGAAAGGAACTGGGAGTCTTAGAATTAATGCCCAGGTTCTAGTTCTTTCAATAACAGAAGCCAACAGAGATAAAACTTTCTCAGCTTGCAGAGCTCTGTCTCCTCAGAAATACATATAACCAAACCCCAAAACCCTTTTGAAACCGAGAAAAACAATATTAAAGGCTACATAGAAGCAAAGAGCTGCTGATGTGTGCCACAGCACATCAAACAGCCCTGCCTGTAACAGGAAGCCGCTCACAGCCGTTCCTGTTTCCCTCCTGCAGCAGATGGAAGCCCCGGAAAAAAAGCCCAAGTCTTAGATGAAGTGAAAAGGTGTTTGGCCAAGAGATGATGAGGCTTGCACGGCGTGCCGAAGGTCTGCGGAACGGGAGATTACTGACCTCCAGAAGGATTTAATCCTGTGTGATCAGAGAGCCTTCATGGAAGGTCTTGCCCTCTGTCAGGAAATTTTTAGTGAGAACAATAGCGCAAGAAATGACCTTGTGAAAGAAGGGTGTTAGATGAGATGAGTGTTGTTTTGGGAGCAGTGAGCAAAGAGTGCTTCTAGGTGGGATGATCATGTCTCCCATCTAGCCAGTGTTTCCTCCTACATTAAAATTTTCAGTGCTGCCTGGTCCTTTGTTGTGTTTTCTTTTTGAACACAGGTAGCTGAGCGAGAGCCCTCAATCCACCAACGAAATACATGCGCCTCAGCTCAGAATTCTGTGTCTGCTTAACAGAAAACATCCATTATTAAAAGAAGAACATCGTACATCAAGCTATAATTGCAATTTTGAAGGAGTGGTTGTATTTATGTAGCTCATAATTTGTCAACAATACCAGTCTCCCCATTTTCCTCTTGAGAGGCACTACAGCAGCTTTCATGATTGCATGTGATCAAGATAACATCTTGACTGAAATAATGCACCTCTGGCACGCTGGGGTACACCGCTCGGCGAGCAAACAGAACTCACTTGTAAACAGAGAAAAATCTTCATAATTGTACCTTCTGCTTTGTTAATGTTACAGAATTAGTACACTCTTTGTAGACAAAAGATAATTTGTATATACACTAGCTCAAACCAGAACAGCGGCTTTTGGCATTTCCCCATTCAATTATGCCAGGACCAACTTAGCCCAGTTTTTAAGAGTTCACTGTTAATGACTGCAGATGGCAACCAGACAAATGTTCATTTGGGCTGGGAAGGGCTTCACACCATATCCACAGGTTTGGCACAGCTGTTTATAGGCTGTATTCAGTGGCTACTGTAACATGGATTTGAATTCCATGTGATGTTTATGGTCCTGAATAAAGATAGAGAAACACTGAGAACAGCTAAAACTGCATTTCCAGTTTGTCTGTGACCACTAATTAAAATTCCAGCACGTTATCCATTGTAATTTACGTTCCAGTGTTCTGAAAGGATACTATGTATGGACTGGTGCTCTGCTTTGATGGTCTCAAGACACAGGCAGGACAAGACTCACTGGCAGACCAACCAATAGAGTTGGAAAAATTAGAAAAGCTTTAATTTTTTTCTTTTTTCTTTTTAAAAAAAACTTTTTCAGAGTCCGAAGTTTGCTGTTAAAGGGATTGTGTGCCCCAAAGACTCACCTTACAGTTCTGATTATTCCAATCAGAAGACATTACTTCTACTAATAAATCTTGTCCAAACTGAAGTGCCAGAAAAAGATGACCAGTTTCTGTGTTATTTTCTACCTGTCCTCTTATCCTCCAAGAGAATGAGCAAATTAGCGTGTTTAGCCTAAAGAAAAGACACTGGCAACCTTCATGGTTGCATAAGGCCAGTAGGAGATGCAAGGAACCGTTTGTTCTCCGTGACTGCAACGAACACAAGGGCTCAAATGCAACGAAGATAATTCTGATTGGAAATTAGGACTAATTTTCTAATTGCAAGGATGGTTAAGCATTGAAATAGCATGTAAAGACTGTGATGCTCCCATCCATGGAGACCTGTAAGGACAGTAAGCATTGGTCATAAATAAACCAGGCACAATTGGGCCTGATTTTGGGCACGGAGGGAATGGCTTGGAGATGCCTGGTGAAAATTCATAGCAGGCCTATGAAAACAGATGCAGCTTATGAATCAGAGCAGTAACTGCAGAATCAGAGCAGCAGCAGTGTTTTGCAGATGGGATGAAGTAAAACACAAGGCTTCCTGCAAATCACTATTTTCTAGATCAGCTTGTCTTGAGCTTTTCAGGTACACGGAAGATGATCGTGAATCTCACCATTAAAACACTTAACTCAAGACACGGTCAAGTTGGTATAAATCATACACGTTCTTTTGCGCTTGCGTCAGTAAGTCACCGAAACAATTCGCAGCAGATACTCGGGGTGCCTGTAAGGAAGATAAGGTTGCTCACCTTCACCATCAGTTTTATGAAGCCTTCTGCCAATTCTGAAGCAGCGATAAGTATTTTATAAGCCAACAAAATAAGCAAGGCCACTTAAAGTAAAACTGTCACAAGTTTGATAAGTTGATTTAATATGCTGTATTTTAAAGAATACAGTTTTAGTCAGTCGTTTTTATGAAAGGAAAAAGCTTTGATTCACTCGGTTTGTTTCTGTCAAATACCCTGTAACTCTTAGCAGTGACGGAATAAATGATATTTAGTGAAACCAGTAAAATAGTCCCATGTATTGCATTAACCCCCAGCAGTGCTAACAGAACGTGTCAGATTCTTTTCCCAGCAGAGCACGTCTCCTGTGCAACACACACTAAATCAGCATAGACTTTTTATATTGCTTGCCTGCGCCGCAATCCAAAGCACTGCACCAGAGCACTCGTCTGAGCAGTTATTTTGTTAACCGAACAGCCACGCTGACAAAGGGGAAGCAGGGCAGTAAGTTTTACTGGACATGACGGCGCTGAAACATTTCCTTCCGTGTATTTCTGGGGTTTACTTTACAATACTGAACCCACTGAGATCAGTCACAGTTCTCCCACAGTCTTCAGTAGGGGAAAGACCTGACCTTTAGGAGCCGGTTTAGATGGAGCTGATGATTTCAGCTAAGCTCCAGCAAGCTCCCAGGTCTGCAAAGTTTCGAGATCCTCCAGCTCCCACTGAAATGAGTTACAGAAACTGCCGCATTTTGCAGAAGTGAATCTCACGGCAGGAAGCGTGGAAATGCCTCGCTCCAAGTCAAACCAGCATAAAGAGTGAAGAGGATGACTCCATCCAGAGTTTAGACACAAGAGCTGCCAAATTTTGTGTGAGAATATTTTAAAAGCTTTATTCCTATCTCCAGTAGGATCTTCCAACTCTGATGCTCTATCCCAAGAGGGCATCATTATCATGAACCGCAGCAAAGCTCCAAATCCTTTTTTCATGACATTCCTAAACTGTTTGCTCCACCCTAATTCATTTTAGGAAACTGATAAGACAGCTGTGAAAATACACCATGTAAAGCACTCTCATATTACAAACCAACTGGCAGAATCTGCACTTTTCTTTTTTTTCTCCCAAGGGAATAAAGATCGTTGTTTATTCCACTTTCCAACAGGCATATGAACTAAAATGTAACCTTCTCTTAATTAACCCAACTGGTATTGTTAAGTAGGTGTGTACTGATATAACATTTTGGCTTGCAATAATCAGCAGAGCAGCTGCCTCCGAACCATGTGTGGGCTATACTCAAAAGATTTTCTTATTATGAAAGGGGATGTGGGTCTTTCCTTTCATGAAAACGCTCATCATTTTCACTGTTCCTCTTCAGTGCCTACTGTAACCATTACCGTGCTTCTCATCTGACAGCTTCCTGTCACCAGGTGATAGCTATAAAGATCTGCAAAGCTTGTGTGTTCACCCCAGTGCAGGGCTGGTAACACTTAATGGCAATTTTTGGGTTTTTTTTCAGAATCATGTATTTTAAAGGCAAGGACATGCGGCTTGCTTGGCCTATTATGCTGCATTCTGTTTGCACACCCTTCCTACAGTCCTTCCCAACTGCTCTGTGATTTTACTGAAACTTCTTTCTTACGCTTCCCTGAACTGCTGTGTTGTGCCGTCAAGCTGTTGTTGTTTTACACCCCAGAGATGCCTGCAGTTCCTTGATAGATCCCTCTGCTAGAGATGTTAGCACTCTGTGATGCGGCACAGGAACCCAAATCTTCAGGACAAATGACACTATAGGCACACTTGAGCTGAATTTACAAAGTGAAAAAGGATACTTTGATGCTGCAATTCCTTTTTAACAGTTTCCTTACTTCAGCTGATCCCAGCTGCCTCCTGGCAGTTATTATCCCAACCCTTCCTTCTTTCTCATCTCCTTTTTGCACTGATTCTTAACAGCAGCCCACACAAGAGAGAGTCGTTTCTTCCTCTCGGTCCAGATGTGATGCCTGCAGCCTAGACCTGCAGCTGAGAAACAAAGTTTGGGAATGGACTTACAACGGAGCCAGGCAAACCCTGGAGTGCTACAGATTGCTTCTGCTACCACCAGGCTTGCTGTGTGTGTACTCCTGGCACAGGATCCCAGGAACACCTCCAAATTATCTGCATTAAAATGTATCCTGGGAAGGGCAGGATGGGAAGGGCTCTCTGCCACAGCTTTCAGTCCCTTTCACTCCTATTTTAGCCAGGAGCAGAGTAAGTGAAATGTTTTCCTAAATTAAATGCATCCCTTAGGGTGCAAAAACATACAGAATGCAGTTTCTAAATTGCTATGTCATCTCCCAGGGATCCCAAGAAAAATGAAATTGGGTGTTGGGTACTGAGTTGGAAGAGATGTTCTAGGGGTGCTCTGCTGCTTTGTCCCTAGGAAGGATTTCCATGTGTAAATCCCTCTGAGAAAATTATTGCTTTCCTCAGCATCCCATCCCAGTTGTTTTTGAAATCCACAAAGGATTGTAAGTGAAGAGAGCCAGTGACGGTGTGGCTGTGTGGCTTGTGCCTTTCTGGGGGGGTTCTTCTCTTGAAAGAGAGTGACCCAACAGAAGAAACCGCTCTGTAAGCAGCCAATTATTGCCTGAGGGCTCCAGAATGAGTTGAAACCTGGATAATTCAGAACACCACTTGAGCCCTACAGATCATGCCTATAGCTTTGTCATGTCATTTTTCCAATATGAATATCTGTTGTGTAACATCAGATACTTTGCAGTTAATTTTTTTAAGGTAAGTCGTATTAGAACAGAATCAAAAATAAGCGAGAGCTAAAATATCTGCAGTGCTGGGGCTGTGCCAAACACCCACAGATTCTGTACCCTGTACTCAAGTCTTGTCAAGTAGCTCAGCACATCTTTATTCTAATCATTTACTTTCATTTTATGCCTAACAGAGAATTGTCCTGATTACTCAAGCAAAGCACAGCAAGAAAAGTACAGAAAACATTTGGTCGGCTTTGGGCACTTGGAGCTGCTTTCAGTTCTCCAACCTCCCCAGCACTCTTACACCGGAAAACCGCGTCTGTGCTGCGATACCTACAGCTCCCAAAGCTTCTTCCACAAAGTCTTTTAAATAAGTAGTCGGACAACTCAAAGCAGAGAGGCAGCAAGAACTGTTGGAGGTAAGAGCATGTCTTGTGCAGCTGAGAAGGGCCAGCGGCCAGGAGCCCTTTCCTCAGCCCAGGGTTTTCAACCCACCACTACTACTGCGGTCCTCGGGCCCAGGGTTGTGCCTCGTGTCTAGGTGTTGCAGAAGATAACTGAGCAAGTGCTTCTCTTTCACATAGTCAAGCCCCACATATCTACATAGGCTGTCTCAGGTTATGTGATAAAATGCTCCCCTGCACAGAAAGAAAGAAGTGCAGAGGAAGATCGCCGGGCAAGGAACCCCCCAGTGAGCTCATCAGAGAAGCAAAGTGCTCAGACCTGCTTTTCCCAGCACTGCTGGCCACAGCTGGGAAAAGGAGCTGCAGAGCCTCGACTGGCCGACTGGTGGGTTTGGCAACCTCCTAACAGGCCCCAGCCACCACAGAGGCTCTGACCAGAATAAATGTGGAGTGTGAGGAGATTCTGTCTAATGAAACGGGGCCTTCAAGAACATCGAGCACTAATGGATGCTTGTGCGTTGTGAGGAACTGAAGTAATTACTTTATTCATGTTATACAAAAAGGAGTGACTCATCAGTAATCTGCATGCCAGTTTCATGGAAAAAAAAAAAAATCCCACACAGCTTCAACACAGTGCTGTGATCAAGGACGATCGCTGTACCTATGACAAGTGTTGCTACACTGGGTGTTCTGAAGGCATTTGAAAGTAGGCAGAACCAGGATGGTAATATGAAGGTAAAAAGGGAGAAAAAAGTAAAAAAAAAATAGCAAAAAAACCCCCACCTAAACCACCATAAACAATGACAACACTATTTGATAGCTCTCACCACAGCCCTAGCCGTGGGGACACCTGCCACTACATCAGTTGGACCTGATGCAGCAGAAGCTGGTTTTTTCCTAGGAACTTCCTAATAATCTCTCTGCTGCAATAAAACACTCTGAACTCATGACCATATGGTAATGTAATACCCTTTATTCTGTGCCTTTAATGCACTGTGGCATAAGTGACTTTGCCCAAAGATATCATCGTAAGCTAAAGGAAGGAGACTGGCTGCTGTGTCTAGAAAGCGTGAACTAATGCCAGCCAGGTTTTCTCCTCTCCTGAGAGAGGGCGTACTGCAAACTGCATCCCTCAAGGAGGCTGTGTAAATGGAGTTGCTGTTTGTATCCACTCCAATTTGGAATCAAGAATGTTTCTGTAGTCAATCACCGTAGCAGAAGGTCATAATATTTTTTTTCCACCTCTTCTTTTGGTGCAAATATCACACTTAACAGCAACAGCCCCTCACAAGAAGCATCCGTCAACTTCTTGCTTGAATTCATTTCTTTCTCTTATGAATTTGTACTGTTGAATAATTCTTCCTATTTAAGAAACATTTTAGCAGCAAATTTAGGGAGACAAGCTTAAATCTTTCAAGGAGAAAGACTTCTAAGAAAGAAAGAATTGGCTAGTGGAGCCAGTACAGCCCAAAGCAGAGGAGAAGCCAAGATTTTCAGAAGTGCTTGATATTTACCCTTTCAGCTAATGGGAAAAAACTATGTAGAATTTATTTTCTCTCAGAGGTAAGAGCAAGTCTTGAGAACCTGGGTAGAGGACCAAGGAGGTGTGGAGGTCTGTAGGGCAGAGCTAACACACTCTACAGGTTTATAAAGACAGACTGCACACACAAAGTATTATCAAGAGTTTGCCTCGATTTTAAAGCCCACGTGACACTGGGACGTTTCTGCCAGAGGTTCAAAAACGCTCATCCAACAGTATTCTGGTCTCTCAAATTTAGGAGATATCTTTCAAACAGGACTTGAATAGTGAGAGTCACAGTAAAAGACAAAAGGAAATAAGAGCACAGAGGCAACAAAGTTGGGCAGAGTAAGAGACATGGTAAAAGTGAGTTCTAAATACACAGAGATTAACGTAATCCAACTGAACAATTCCCCTCCCACCCACGACTCTGACACCCATGACTCTAACACTCTTCTGTGGACAGCGCTTGAAGTTTGCCTCTATCACACCTCCGTCTGTCTACCCTCAGGCAATAATTTCCAGCAGAGGTAGTTTACATGCTAATATTGAGTTAATGATTGAAGTGTTCCTGAAATCACCTTGATAATAAACCTGCAAAAGACTGTGACCTGGGAGGCAAAAGTAACCTTGTAGCCCAGCTTTTGGAACAATAGCTTCAGGAGTTGTGCCCTGGATAAGTTTGAATGTAGAAGTTTAAGAATCAAAGGTAAGAACCTTTAACCTGAGAGAAAACAGAAAAGTAAACCATAACACAGCTCCCGAAATCAAAGCATTCAGGAGTGTAGAGTTATCTCTGCTTTGTGCTTCATTCCTTACATATGGGTAATAAATAGAGACTCGTTGTAGCTTGGTGAGATGATTTGATCGTGACTAGATTTATGAGAATAGGCAGAATAAGGAATCTAAAAAATAAAATCTCCAAGTTGGAGCAACTCTGATGGGGAGCAGTCATCTGTCGAGGCAGCAGGATGATTTTGCTTTGCTGGAGGAGGACAGTGAGACCCTGGCAGGAAGTACAAGGAGCCCAGCCTGGATTCACGGGAGGGAAGAGGTTCACTAGGAGGTGTGCAGGGCCAGTTTTTGATGGAGCTTGAAATAGTTTTTCAATTCTTACTCTTTTTGAGCGTAAGGCGTATAATTTTTACACCTCAGGGAAACAGGACTATCTAAACTAGTGGCTGGACACCAGAATTTCTGGAAAGTCACAGAGCAGGGTACAGTACATGCTGGACCCAAACTAACTTGGAAAAGTGGCCCAGAAAGTTTAAAATTTAGGTACATTTTTTGCATGGCAAGAAGATATGCTTCAAAGTCACCTTCCAAAAGAATTCTTAATACAGGCCTACAGTATTCAAGTCATTATCCTTTACCTTATGCCTCCTTGGAAATTGCTTTTGGGGCCTTATACAACGTCCGACGCAGTCAATGGGAGCGGTTTTTGAATGGCTTCCAGGAGAGCCATTAAAGTTCCTCTTTGGCTGCCTTCAAAACATGCTGGAAGTTTCGGCTCTGAAACCTGTACATATGAACAGAAAAATAGTTGAGCAAGTTAAAGAGGAAAACATTCTTCAAACATGCTTTGCACAGTCCACCAGGAAGGACACAGCCCAGCAGCAGAAAATCACTGAGGACACAGACATTGTTAATGCCAGTAATCCATCTGATGTTCAGCTACAGAAATAATATTTATGACATTCAAGAAGCTTTTTCTTAAAAAAAAAAAGCCCAGCACCAGGAAAACCATTTAGAAGTCGCAATATTTGGGAACGATGTCATATATAAAAAAAGATTAAGTGCAGCAAAATGTGTAACTGGAAATAAGAGAAAGAGTAAAATGTCTTAAGATTTAGCGTTTGAGGAATATATAACAGGTTTTGCCAAGAATTATTCACATACATCTGCACAATCCCCATCCATCTATTTTTACATTTTTTGTGGGCCAATAAATAGAGCTGCGTATTGTCAGTCCTAAAAATCAGCTCTCAAGCTTTAAAAACCTTTTGTATCACAGCACAGAAAAGAACAATTGTGTTCAAATTAACCTTTCTCACATCTTATGCAGCTTCAGCCGTGTTAGACTGAGGGCACAGGACAACCTTTTCCTCCCCCTCAGACAGGAACAAGAACAAAATGCACAAGAAAGAAGTCAGGCGACCCTCATCAGAGACCACTTGAGCCCAATCTTCCTGCCTTTGCACGCCATGAACTCTTTTCTCCAGGGGTTTTCCACCTCAGGTAAGCCATCCCACCCTGTAGCACACAGGTTTTTCCTGAGGTCACACTAAATATGTCCACGGTCTCTGTTGGCCTCAAAAGCCTGAGGTGAAATCCTGGCTCCATTCACATAAACAGCAAAACTCCCTCGCCTTCAAAAGACATTTCCCACTGTAAATTCTAGAGTCATTTGTGGAACTGTCCATCTGCTTAACTGTTCACCTCTGTTGTTGGTTTCTGTTGGCGTTACCTTCCCTGCATACCCAACAGTGGATTTGGTCTAGTCACTTGGTTATTTAGCTTTCAGAGCATCTACTGTGTACCAGGTAAGGGTACTCGAATGGCCATCCTATAAACAGGCTTAATGTTGGCTAAACAAAATAAATGCTCATTTCTTTCCCTAGAGGCAAGCTTCAAAAATTAGCCATGCTTCTCCAAAGTAAGTTCTCAAACACGGGTCTGCAACTGGCCATAAAAGAGGTAATTTTCCTGGAGCAGCGACCGGGATTGCACAGGCTAAGGTTGGGCACCAGGTCTTCCCAGTGCAGTGTGCCACAGCACCTTTGCCTTTTCCCAACGCCTTGGCCACACGAAAAAGGCAAGGCTGTGCAAACTGCTCCTCACCACATGCCTTCCAGCCGTGCAAACCATCCTTTAGCTGTCCTGCATTGATCCTGGCTCTTTTATATTCCTTCCCAATACAGGAAAAATCCATAATCTCACAAATGCTGCCGCTGTAGTCCCAAACTCTCCTTATTTACAATACTGGAGTATTACTGGTATTGACAAAACCTTTCTCCAGTGGGTGCCACTGAACTAGTCATTTATTCAGCCAACACTATTTCAACGCAGTTTGTTTATTTGGTTGCTGTTGACATTTCCTATAGTTTGTTTAATTCATGGCAGTGACACGTATAGGTGAAAGCGCTTTGGAAGCTACAACCCACCATCAAAGCCAGCCAGAGCTCCCACAACTGTTCGCATTTAATTATAATACAAGGGGTAATTTTAGCAGCATTCCCTTTTGTTTTTCTCTCTATTTAGAAAACAAATGCTAAACCTTCTGGGGAATATTCACGCGTTCGCTTGCCATTTCCACGAGCCATACGTTAACCTCCTCAGCAACAACAGGACTAAAAGTTGTGGTTTCTGGAGCAGAGAGCTGAGCAGACGAGTGGTGCTGAGCTGTCAGGGCAGTTGTTGTGAGCAGGAGCTGCCAATCTAGAGAGATTTTTGCCTTTCAGCTAACAATTTCACTCACATGCAGTAAAGGTCCTCCCCTGTTTCCTTGCTTCCAACTGGCCTTCCAGATGCTGCTTTGCTAAGTGTTCATGACAAATCTATTCAGCACCAGAAAAAAGCCAAAGGTTCTTTACATCAGTAATTTAGCTACGTCTGCCACGGCTGCATTGAAAGTATCGCAGCTCCACTGCTGGGGCTTTTGACAGCGCAGTGTAAACACTCAACTGCAGGCACGCAAGTTAAAAGTATAATGAAAAGGTAACAGCTGGAAGACCTGAGTCCCAGCCATTGCTCCCTCGGCTTTATGCAGTTCCTCGCTCTCGTGCGGTCAATGTAGAGTATTTCTAAAGAAGAAATGTTTATGTGTTTAATGCATACTTTGCTTCAGTGTTAATAACAACCCCATAGCTGATGCAAAACAAAATGAGGCCCTTGGCAAAGACAGCTCAGGCATAAGTGATGAATAAAAAGAAATGGGAGCTTCACTTCTCTCATTTCCTATTGCTTAAATCCTTGGCTTTGCAATTCTAACATCGTTTTCATTGTTTCACCGTCAACTTCTATAATGTTTTGGATTGCTGTAGGAAAAGCAAATTCTTTTTCTCTCCTCCATGCTTCATCAGAGGTAGGAGGCTTTGAAGAGGTTAGAAAATTTTGACACAAATATTTTTATTACAGAAATAAGACTGCATTTAATTTCAACTTTACCTGGAAGAAAAATGGCTTCCAAACATATTTTCAGGCTTTTCTAGTGTGAGCTTTCCCTCCTGATATATACACACACTTCACTGCTATTTTCCAAATTTTTCCAGCTGGAAGACAAATATGTGGGAAACACTGTCACGCTTTAGAACACTTTCCAAATGAAAATTCCAGTTTTGAAAGCAACACTTGCAGTACTTACCAGGTGTTAAATGGTTGATGCGTTAGTTTTTGAAGCGACAGTAGGACCCTGAGGCTGATTTTATGCTATTTCAGTACGATATGTCAGGTTCCTGATCCAAAGAAGACTCCAGAGCTCAGGACCAACGGCCATGTCTCTAGTATGGAAAAGAGAAGACTGTTTACACAAGGGCATGTCAACACCTTCCAGCCTCAACTGAGCAGTGGGGTTGAAGACCACCAGCCTCACAAATGTACAGAGATACAGGTCATATCACTACATTATCTTACAGATCTCTGGTAAAAGACCTAAGAATATAAAAGTAGCTAGTGGATTTTTTTTTTTTTGCTTTAATTGAGCATTAAATGCAGAACCTATGTGATTATATGATGAATTATGCAGTAATACTATGACCCTGCAACAAAAATGGAAATTCAGTGGGCAGTCTGCAAACTAAGTTTTCCTAAAAACCAACTTGTAAATATATGCAGCATCCTTGGAAAACAGTGAGTCATAAATATTTTTTTTTTCTTTCCTTGACATACTGAGCACAAAAAGGAGCTAACATGGATAGTAGCTGCTAGCATGTTTGTCTTACACCGATTTCACGTCTGAGAAGAAAAGGAATCCTTTAACAAAACACTAGATAAATATTTGTCCTGGTCCTTTTTTCCTTTTTCTTAGATGAAGCACTTTCATTTCCAGCTGCTTATTCCCTGCATGTCTTGGCTTTTGATGTTGTGTTTCTCTTGATCAAAAGTCAGTAAATCAACATTTTGCCATGAAGAGATTCCCACGTAACCTGGAATGCATTCAGCTGACACACGGGGGTGGTGACCATCACATAAAGAGAGCAGAGAATGTAAAGATAATTTAGTCAAATACATCCATCTTGCCAGGATGGATTCCACCAGCGTAACTCACGTTGGGTAGCACGCTTAGAAGTGGAGCCGTATAACCTAGTGGCATAATTTACATACTAAATTAGGGACAGGTTTGCAGCAGGGAGCACCACCTGGCAAACCTGTGACACTCATGAACAAGTATTTCAAAATAAACTCGGCGTCCTGATTTTACCAGACGTTTTGCCTGTTTTTCAAAATCTTGTTCTTGCTATCCAACAGGAACACAGGCAGAGGAACAAGAAGGAGCAGAGCACAAACAAATAAAAGGCTTTGCTCCACCTGAAGCCGCATTAAGCTTGTTGCATAAACAGAGGGAAAGTACTACAGCAAATAAAGTACTACAGCAAATAAAGGCATGACCTTCTTCAGATGGGATGCCCTTTCACACCTGTATTTCAGCTTTTTTTCCTCATGCATGTGCAGAAAAGAGCGCAAGAAAGGAAGCAAGGGACACCTCCTGCTTACACCTCACCCCTATACAGCAGATGTTTACCAAGGAGATCATCTTAATCTTTCTCTTTTCTATCTGGAGGCTTATACTCCTTTTCTAGATGGTAAACAGTGCGTGACATTTAGGCTTGAAATGTAACATACAGGTAGCTATAGTTTTCCCACAAATGCAAGTATTTTTTTTCTCAAATACTACAGTCATTTTTAATGAATATTCATACCTTATCGCATCGGTACTGAATCTTTAGTCACACTGTGATCAAATATTTAAAATACATCTAATGTAGATTTTAATTCACTGTCACTCTATCCTTTGTAATCTACAGATAAATTATACAGGCAGAATCCCTCCAGAAGCACAGAAAAGAACAGATTTTAAATTGGATTGACAGCAACGGTCATTCACAGGCAGAAAGTATCCACTCATGTATTACACAGACTGTGGATAAACGGGAAATTATTACCTTCAGAACTGTCAGTTCCTCACCTGACATTTACTACAAAAGATTAAAAGAACCGGTTACAGCTGATGACAGACTGGATCGAAAATGTGTGAAGTATGAAGATCTAGAATCTGATTTGCTTCAGTGAAGGCTGGGACACATGTACCTGATCAAAATAAGGATGGTCAGTTATTTTGCAGGCAATCAAAATCTGTTCTCTCAAAACACCAGAGATCAGCTTTCACAATCTATTTGCTAAATAGGTGGGATGTAAAATTACTTCCCCTGACAATGAGCATTCCTGGGGGAATAGTAAGTGCACAGCACAACATAACAGAAAATTCGAAATAAAAGCACACAGGGCATTTTTAAGTGTCATCATTTGTTAATGCTGACATATGTGACTAATCACAGTCCATCTAGTGTTGAAGTTAGGTTTGTCATTTTTAAAAGGATTGTGTAATGTTAAATAATGCTGTGGGCAGGCGTGACTGTTATTTAAAAGAAAATTGATACAAGGCATGAAGGGCCACATCTACCGTCAGTGTGACAACTTAGTACGGCCCATTTCAGGACAGTGGAGTGATGCCAGATTACATCATCCAGGAACCTGTATGGCTCTGTCTGAATGAATTCTTACATGCTGTTAAAAACCCCACCAAACTCAATAAAAACTGTGAAACCAAAAATAATGTTTACACCTGTTTCAAGAAGTATATGGACACGTTAATCTCGGGCTTTGGAGTATACACATTCTACAGCCAAGGTTAGAGGTTTGCCATTGAAAAATTACACAAATGACTTTGATTTGGTTTGCTTTTCCTTGCAGAGGATCCCACCTCTGCAACACACAGGTCAGCGGTCTCATACGAGACACCTCCTTTGCCAGCCCCCATGTGCAGCCTGTCGTACCCACCCTTGGCAGGTCTCTGATACCACTAAATCATAGAAGAAAACTTTAAACAAGTGCGTAGTTCTATTAGCTTAAACAGGAGGGGTTGCGTGTTTGAGGTTAATCCTTGCATAAACTATTTCCTCCTGTTCAGATCAAGGTATCTGGGTGTTCTTGGCAATACCAACCATGCTCTTGTATCTGTTTGTCTATCAGGGGGACCTGATAGGCAACCTCGGGTAGGATATAAACACAATATAAATATTTAACACAACTTTACATTTTAATTTCATCACCCGTCTTCGCAATGATTTCCTAAGCTTTACTAATCCTCATCTTGCTCCACGAGGCAGGTGATTATCAAAAGCTCTCTGAAGTGTAAGGAAGGTAAAATCACAAAAGGAACCAGTATCAGAGCAGGAACTAGAAGAAACTTTCAAAAAACCTTTCACCACCTGGATTCAAGAGGCTTGTCCTGAAACATGGCATCTGATCAGCTGCAAACCTGGGGAGCTAAGGATGGATCTGCTTTCACACGGTGCAGATGGCATCACTTTAATTACTCTTCAGCATCACATGTTGGTTAGAATGCTTTTTAAATTTTTTTTTAAATAAATAGACTGTTGTCTTCATCCTCCTATGAATGTTCCCACATTTAACATTCAAGCAGAGGAAAACAGCAGGGGGAGGAGTCCCCATGAAACAGAGATCTTTCTGTAGTACTCCATGGTAATTATTTCACACCAAAAAGACAAAAGTTGACAGAATGAACATATGATCAAAATCATGGGCAATATTAAAAAGCACCGGCTGCATTTCCTAGTTACAGGAGCATAGGACTGGGTTGCTTGGTAACACAGCCTGCCAGCTCCAGCCACGCTCCGCTCGGAAATCAGCCATAAAAGGAACTCCCATGCCATTGCAGCGTTGCTACAGCAACGCGCAGAAGTGATGGATCCCAAGTTAGAGACACACCTTAAGCAAGAATATGTTTCCTGTCATTTTAAACATTTCCCAACCCATAAATACATGGAGTCTGCAATTCTAAATAGCTCCCAGCAAGGCTAACTTATGGGTATTTTTGTTGGCGTGCACATAATTCGAGACTTTGCACATGTAGCAAAGCAATTAGCGAGGAAAAAAAAATAATCGGGCAAACCGTGTCTGCAGCACTGAATTGCAAGCGAGTTCACCAAACAACACGGTACAACACACCACAGACGTGGAACTGCCTTAGGGAATGGGAAGAGGAGGGTGCTGTGTCTGGTAGACGTGAGGAGCTGCAGGGGAGGGCAGGTGTGGTGGCAGGGCTGGGCAGCCCAAAGCCCACGGGCCGGGCAGAGGCTGGGACCCGTCTCGCCGCAGGTGTCCGCGCCAGGAGCAGTGGCAAGGCACCCGCTGCCATCTTGGCCCACACAGTCCGGAGGCTAAAGTGTGGTGGAGCTGAGCAAGCAGAGACGACCGGCAGTCGGGTGGGACAAATCACACCTGCGGGAGACTGAGCATGAACTTGCTCTCCAGGACTCAGTGACCCAGGGTAAGCGGCTCAGGTAGGGATCCCCCTGTTCAGGACTCCCTCTTGGGATCTGATAGATCCTGCCCTTCTGCCCTCTCACTACCCCGCTGCACACAGCTGTAACACAGCTGTATCAGACTATCTGCCTAAAACCATGCCATGTCTTGAAAAAGCAGTTGAAGGAGGGCAGTTTACTACAACCACGTGGAAGAGGAAGTTTGTAGACTCCTAGAAGTAAGCTTTTCCCTTGAAGCCAAGGAGTTCTGTGGGTTTGCAGGACGTCTGCTTTAACCCAGCATGCAATTCCTCCGCTTCGAGCAGCTGCTCTGCCTCCACCACCTCATCGGTGCCCAGTGATTATGCTGCTAAACCAGATACGTACCTTGACAGGGAACTTCACTTTTCAAAGTCAATCAGTGCCAGCTTGTAACAATGTCAAGTCCGCATCAGTCTCACTGGTGGTAGCTTGATCCTCAGGCAAATATCAAGTGCAAATGATGAGGACAGACATAGAACTTCTCCTCCTGTCGCTGTGACATGCCAATCACTGGCAGCTGAGTACGAAGGGGGTTAACAGAAACTGAGTTCTTTTTCTCCTGAAAATGTCTAAAAGGGCCCCACAAACCAAAATTATAAAATAACTATGCTCTGCCTCGAGCTGAACACAAAAAGGTTATTCACTACAAAGCCCTAGCAACCATCTTACCCTTAAAGAAAAAGAAAGCAGACTGCCAAAGCAGTAATGAAATGACACACAACTGTTAATTTCGTGTCTCTTTTTCAGAAGTCTGTAATAATAACCAGTAATTCCTTACAAAGCATCCATTCTTGTTCCCTAATTCCCACCTAGGGATATTGAAAGACTTAACCATTCCCTACCTGTATCTTTCAGGAGGATAATGTCCACTTTATTCCTGAAGTGAAAACATACAAATCTTTTAAGGGAAATAATCAAATTTAGAAAAGTACTCAAGTGAGTCCAAAGGGCTTAGCAGGACCAGTAATGGCAGTAATGAACAGAGAGATTAATTTCTGATCAATGTGGCCCAACATGAGGTGAGTCTGACGGCCTCAGCACAGTGCTTCTCATTAGAAGGTCACCTTGCACAGTCTTTAAGGTTCTGAACAGAAAAGAATGAGGATTGCACTACATCAGACAAAACTGCACAGGTTTATGCTGTAATTATCTCAAAATATATAATTTCATCATCGCCATTCGTGTGTCTTTCAAGAGGACACGTATTTGTTGCCAAGTAGATAGAGATCTGAAAATAATAGCAAAGGCGGGCAGGATTAGGAATAGTTCCTCTAATTGTGTTGCAACATGATGTTACTGCATAACGAAAAAGAATTCAGTTCCAGAAGGAGAAATCTCTGTGCAGCTCCTATGATCAGCCACTTGGGAGACAGAACTGCCTCCAAACATTGATCCTGCTGACTGACTCAGGATTGACATTAACAGGTCTGCTAGTCTCATCCAGTTGCCAGCTGCTCTTACGTATGTAGGAATAAACGGGGCTGCAAAGATAATTGTGGCATCAACTAAAAAAAAAAAAAGAGAAAGAAAAAAAAAGCATATTCACATATGGAATCTACTCAACACAAACAGATGCGGGCACACAAACATGGTACAGTTTAAACAGGGAGAACCTTCTCTGAGCAGCCACGAACGTACGGCACCGCTCCACGTGAAGTTACGCAACACTAATGCATCCTCCTCTGCGCAGAGCGCACGCTCTGCTCCAGTTGCCAGCACGAATGCTGAACAGGCAGAGAGAGACACTCCTGGCTTTAGCTCTGGAAGTCCTTGCTGGACTCGGTCAGAACAGTGGCTGCAAAGGCTCAGCCCCTGTTTGAATTCCTGGAGCTTCCAGAGCCGAGATCAGCTTCTGCTTTGCGCGGGCCATGAGCAAGGCATTTGTGAACACGCCGCAGAGCCAGATCTAGGATGCTAGTTTGGACTAGATGATCTTTAGAGGTCCCTTCCAACCCCTAACATTCTGTGATTCTGTGATGCTGCGATTCAGCCTTTTGCCTCCGCAGTTATTTCAGTCAGCCCACGCTGGCGACCCGAGCACCAGCCCTCGACCGTGGGTTTGGTCACCAGTGCCGATTTCAGCCCGATGTTCCCTAGGAATTTTGAAATGTAACCTACAGCGCAATCCCATAAACACTTTCTATTACTGTATGCTGTCTAATACGCAATTCAATGAGTATTATATTTTTATTTACATCTGAAAGAGCTGCAGTGAAAAAAATCTGGGCAGGCGATGCATAAATACATGAAATCGCTCCTACTTCACTAATGAACTATTGTGTGTAATAAAATTAATCTCATTCCACCCTTGGTATATCTGGTTTAATTTCTGAAGCAGAGAAATCTAGACACATGTAATTTGGAGAAGGGGGAGCCAAAATTCAAGAGATTCACTTTAAATCAATCAGGCAGTTGTTTTATTTATATAGCACCCTTCAGAAAAATTATCTGAAGGCGCTTTACAATGCAAAAATAACTCAACCTGGCAGACTTCCAGGAGGGTTGCTGCTCTTGACCATGCCTTGAGACACCACTTGTATGGCAAATGGGTTCCTTAATCAACGTATACTTCTTTTTTTTTTAAAAAAAAAAATAATTAACCCCAAATTTGCTTTATATCCTAAAGTTACAACTAGAATCGCTCTAAGCAGGTATTTGTGAGAGCTCATTCACACAGCTTGCCTGTTGGCCAAACCCAGCTGCTCTGTGGGTTGGTGACACACATTCCTCACACAGCTCTGCGTGCTTTCAGGACAATAATATTCACCCCCATGCTCTAGGCAGGGTTCTCAGTTATTTTCTTTCTGCATTTGAGGAAAAGATGGGAGTGGAAAGGAAGCTGTCTAAGCCTTTTTTGCATTCTGCATACTCCGGTGCAACACAGGTCTGTGTGTACTTTACGTAATGTGCAAGACAGCTCAGCCTCAGAACTGAAGCTCACATCAAGCTTTATGTAAAATACTTGCACAGCAGACTCAAAAACAAAGCAGAGCTCCCGGAAACAAAGCAGAGCTCTGAAGCAGAGCCTCAGGAAATGCAGCTCTCTACTGACTTGTGCCAGCAAGCCCTGTACATTTTCATTATTTATACAGAGCTTTAGATGAGCAGAGCAATGTGTGCTAGGTAAAACGTACCGTACAAATAAGAGTCAGCTCCAAAAACGTAGTCTAGTGGCACCAAAGGAGCACACAAATCAATACAAAACAAATGCCGGGTGATGCGTGGCATTCTGAGTCGGAAAGTGGCTAGAAATAGGTTTGGTCTTAAGAGCCATTTTTAGAAAAAGCGGGTCTTTGTGAATTCTGCTTGGCCAGCTATTCCAAGCACATGGAGAGTCTTAGAACAAAGGAAAAAGCACAAAGCCAGCAACAGTGAGAAGGGAGGCAGGAAGAGAGAGAGGGAGAGAAGAATCACGAACTGTACAGGACTTAGAGGATTTCAGAAACCAAAGGAGGTAGGAAGATACAGAGGGAGAGCGCGCTCGATAGTGCCTCAGCGAAGCTGGAATGGATCAAGAATCAGAACCCGATGAACAAAGCAACACAAGATATTTTAAACAAAGGACATGCCCAAGTGAAATGAGCCCTGGAATGGATGGTAAATGTTTCGCTTTTAATTTTGAATTAGAGATACCCGATAGTAAATTTGGAGTTTAAAGCTGTGCTAGAAGATGGTATTTCAAAATGAAGCCACTAGCATAGGCATTTTAATTTCTGCATCTAGTCGTACAACATTAGTTCCAAACTTCTGTATTTTCCACGTGGTTTTGCCTCCTTTCTGTGTAGCTTCCTGAAGGAACTGCTGGGATTAGGTTCAAGCTAAAATTTAGCCTCAGCTGTCAGATTCTTCACTGCTTAAAAGCATCTCCCAGGCATTAAAGCTAGATGGAGAGGAAGATCCTCAACAGGTACAATGCAACAGGTAGATTTATTCTGCAAACCCGGATGCTAAGGGTTCTTTTTCAAGTATTTTTCCACATTCTGGATAAAACCTTGTGTGCCTCACAGACAGACTTGATTAACGCAGGCCTCCTGTGCAGAAGGGTGATTAATTTGGTATCTTCGCCACCCTGGTGGCGCCCCTCCCCCAGAGTGAGTGGGATACCTGCACAATTGACGACCGTGCCTCAAATCCTCTTGGTGGGGAGCGATATCCCCACTGCAGATTCAGACCTTGACTACAGCATTATCTTTGCTGCCTGAAGATGTTAACTTTCTCTCCACTCTGCATAAAAACCTTTGTTAAATCGTGATCTTCCAACAGCTGGTTCATGTGCTAAGCATTCAGAGCTCCTGGCGTTAAGGAAAATGCAATCTAGCAACAACAGTGTGTACAGAAGGACAAAGACAGGTCAGAATTAAGCTTGCAGGGCATGCTGTGTACAGTACTTATGTTTATACAATAAGGTGTGTAGTTAGATGTGGAAAGCGGGATCTGTTAAGCAGTTTAACTCTCCCGTTTCTTGCTGGTGTCACGATTCGGCCAAGGTATACAGCAATACTAAAGGCCCTGCAATATTTTGCAACTGATCACATGCTATGAAACCGTGGCAAAAAAAAAAGACTGGCAATTGTTGGCATTGACATGGAAGGCATCACAAGATACACCCTGAACAGCAGACAGTAAAGGCAGCGCAGGACCAGGACCTGAGACCTGCAGCATCCCAAGAGAAGCATCTGTGAGAGGCAATAACTCCTGTCTTCAGGCTGCCATCAAATTCTAAGTATAACAGGAATAGTAACACTTTGCTTTTCACAAAGAGCAAGACGCTGCCAGTAAAGTGACCAGTACCGTCTTCCCCCTCTGAAAGTTGAGATCTCTAAGTTCCTGTTAAGTTTCTCCCAATACACCTAATCTACACAGAAAAAAAGAGTCGTCTCCTTCCCCCAGGAAATTCTGCCAATCCCTATGTTACAACACGTGTTCCAAAGAATTACTATTACTGCACCTACTTCCTGGAAACACCAGTAATGAGGTGCAAAGCTACAAGAGGTGAGGAAAATGAAGAACCAGTCCTCCTCTGTTCTACAGGAGGAGTTACTCCAGACATTTCTGTGGGAACGATGCTCAGCAAGGTGGAATGGCAACATGCCAGATCAGGCGAAGGGAGAACTTGCTCTCTGCTCTCACCTTTGAGTTATCAGATTGTCAAAAATGCGTCAATTTGTCAGACAGAATTTAAAGCCCGTTCAAACAATTCAGAATTTCCCTTTCTCCTCTCAAGCGAAGTGGCCAGAACACAAGAGAGGGGGTGACACAGCAAAGAACAACTGAAAAACTTTTCTGCATTGAGGACTCTGTTTTTTCCTCCACTTTACAGTTTTCCCACTGTTTGGTTTTCATGGTGGTTTTTTGTTTTGGCTTGGGGTTTTTTTGGGGGGGCAGGGGGGTTTCCACATTGCCTTTGGTTGGCTTGAGGCATGTTGTTGACAGAACTCTCCTTCCCTTCGTTTTCTGGGAAGAATACCCTCCTTGGGGGAAATTTCAGCCAATGACTATTAAAAGAAGGGAAAGCATATGAATCAAAACGGAGAGGCTTGATCACCTCAGCAGCACTGGTTTGGTGGTTTTTTTTCCCATAAGTACATAAATAGACTGTGGGGTTTTTCCCAAAGAAAAGGGCATTTTGTGTTATTTACATATATGCACTAGCATACCCGTAAGACTCAAGCTTGTGATAGTCTCTCTGCTTGTGAAAACAGAAAATATTGCATACAAAATGTTCAGCGAGCTTGAAAACATTTCGGGAATCACTTTCAGAGGCCTGTAAGCAAGACACAGCAAATTAACTCCTTAATGTCTACAGGGGTTTTAGCGTTCCTGTTTGCCTTTCTTTCTAACCTTGCTGGAAACACTTATGTTGGGCAAGGGGAAAAGAACTCCAGAAGAATATACCTCACTGAAGTCAGAAGAACGCGTTGCATCTTTCTGCTCTTAATGAAGTTAATACAGAGTTTATAATCGGCCAAAACTAGCACATGACTAATTCAGCCGATGTCACAAACTGACACAACCACTGAATATCCTGTTTATTGTTTTAAAAGTATATTTTCTCCACTCACTGACTGATGCTCCATTAAAATTCTTGAGGCCATACCAAAAAGAAATTCTGCCAAAAGCTGCCCATTAACCAGCAATTAATATACAAGCTTTAAAGTACAAGGTTGCTCATGCCATCCCACAGAAAATATTCTTTGCCTGCTATTTCTCACTGGAGACATTTTCTGACAGAACATTCTATCTCTGCCAGGGATTTCAAAAAGTAGACTGTAATTCTCAAGAAGAATAAAGTCTATACTTGCTCGCTCTCAAAATACTTGGACTGATTAAACTTTAATCTTAAAGGCTGTTTTCTGGCCCACTTAACAACTGATGTAGTAACAGAAATGACACCATTAGCTGTACAGCATCTGCCAGCAATCAGAAGAGGGTAACAAGACCATTCAAATATAAATTGTGAATATGGAATTTGTAACATGAGGACTTGGCGGGGGGGGAAGTTAACTTCGGGTTCGCACCATCAACATTCAGAACGTGGTCTCACTATACCCACCAGGCAATAAACTCCTGACTTACGCAGTAGCATTTCTTAGCATTGACGATTCGGCGCAGAGATGAAAACAGTCTTTGAAGAAGTTCTACTTCACATCTGACCCCTGTGAAGCCAAACAAGGGTGTAAGAAGTAGACATGGTTCTGCATTTCAGTTTCTCAGTCATAATAGCTACTTACAGAGGACTGACCGTGGCTATTTTTCCTTTAACCAGAGGACAGACCAAGGGTCTGAACTGGACTCATCTGCTGCAGCACTTACACAAATATGGGCTGTCTGGTGCTGGGGGCCAACCCGCGATGCACCCACCCTTACAAAGCAGACATCAACCTGCACAGCAAATCCAAGATCAAAGGCTAACGCAGAAAACCCCATCAAAAGGGCACAAACGCAAGTCCGCATTCCTCAGAGGACAAAGGATTGTTGTGGTTTTCAATGTAAAATATAGCTTATAACAAACATCACTAAATTATGTGTTTTGCCTGGAAAAAAATAGCTTCAGACCGGAGGCAATTACTAGCCCATATCTAGGAGTCCAGCAGCGTAGGAGCTCCTCCAGCTGCATAATTCAGACCTGCCAAGTGTCACTCATTTAAATGAAAGCATATATAAGTTTTTTGGCTTTAATTAGCAGAACCTCAAAAGCCTTCATGGCTTCAATTCTGCAACGCTAGAGTTAGTATCATCAAACTTAGTCAAATGACCTTTATCATGTTAAGAGACACAGAGCTGACAAATAAAGGCTCTTTATGACAATTTCTGTTCCTGTGGCGGGCTTCTGCCCACTCTCCTGTTTACATCCAGTAGCAAAAGCTACCGACAGTTCCCAAAAGCAGAGATCCTACAGTGCACAGAAAGGTTCCCTCACTCATCTGCCATTCTTGCTTCTGGCAACAACCAGTTATCAGGTTTTCCTGAGCTGCATGTTGCATTAAGACCATTGTATTATTCAGTAGTAACTGATGGACCTAGCCTCTATTCAGACATAGAATCCTTTCTTCGACCTATTTATACTTTTGGCCTCCATGGAACTCCTTCCATATTTTAATTACACGGCATTTCATTAGTTTATTCTTCAAAATGAACAAAAGCTCTTGGGATAAAATACAGTGGATCAGACATTGATTCATTTCAATTATCTTGAGATATACATGAAATAAATGTATCTCTTCTAAACACTGTACTGTGTATTATAATTAATTATGTTTTAGAAGCAGCTTAGTCTTACTCCTTCTTTACTTTCTTCTTTTTTTGAATTTTAAGTTTAATATGATTAAAGTACCAAGATGTAGTTTTGGTTGTAGCCAGCAGGATCTGATTTTAAAATGTCCTATGATGAAGTGCTGCTGTTCAATTTTGATTCATCTCCAATGTTTCTGAACTCCATCTACTCTCGTTTATATTTGCACTTCAGTTTTCACGCAAGAAAATCCAGCTTCAGAACATGATAAACAAGCTGCGATTCTCTAAGAATATATCAATTCCCAGACGGTGGGGAAGAAAAAAAAAAAAGAAACCAGATCTTCATGTGAAGATCTAGCTCTCAAAAGATTCCCCCTTAGCAGTGTGGAAGCCTGCAAAAAACATGAACGTAAATATCATTATAGTCTGATTTCCCTAAATACCATCGTTCTCAGCTACATGCAAGTTCCGGCCACGGCCACACTGTAATTTTGAACCAAATAACAGACTATTCAGCTTCAGAAATAATCTGAATTGAAATGTGGCTCTTCAGTGAGTCAGGTGAGGTTTGTTGCTGTTACAGAAGATTTTATACCACTTTGATAATGCTTTACAATCAAAATTTGCAACCGTGTGTGAGGCACTGTTGACTGGTAGTTTAGGATACTCTTGCAAACAAGGTCATGAATCTCATAACCATTATCCTGATGTGACATTTTAAATACATGTCATTCCAAAGAGACCGATAAGGCTAAGACCTTCCCATTTTCATAGCCCCGAGCTGGATTTTGCAGTGTTTATTTCTAAAATAAAACAGCACAAAGGAGAAACATGGGCTTTGAAAATCATTTGACAGTGCTCACTCAGGGGCGCGCTGAAGATATTTTGCCACACAAGAATTCTAAAAGCATCTTAGGGAAGCCAAAGCTTCCTCTCAGGGCATATTCCTGATTACATGCACTGCAGGACAGCAATTTTATGATGGTATCTCCGACTTGTGTGTGTTGCACACTAGAGATTCTCTTTATCATGCTAAACTATAATAAATCACATATGCACCAAAAAAAGGGGAAAAGATATAATGCAGAACACAGACTGACGTATAAATCCAGAGGTTTCTGGGTGGGATAAAGCAAGCTGAAACAGCAACCTCAATCATGTTGCTTACATAAAGAAAAAGCAACTTTAAATCATGTGAGTAATACTAGTTGGCTTTCCTCTGTTAGTTCTTTGCTTTTGTCCTTTGGCCTGCACAATCGCTACATTAGCAAGAAAGCCGGCAAAGAAAATTCACTCCTGCAATGACACAGACAGAAAGGGGAAGGCAAGGTCAAAAAAGAAAAGAAACAAAACACTTTAAGATTCAATTAAAAACAAACAAACAAAAAAACCAAAAAAAGATCCACAACAAACAATCACACACAAAGCAGAACGTAGGAAGAGACGGTTGGTGCGCACGTTCTGAGCAGATGTTGCTCCCAGATCCCTGCTGCTTGTGCGCTGTAGATTATGGGCCAGATTTACAACAGCATTTGGGGACTTAAGCATATTACTACATGTCACATGGGATTGGCAGGGATGCCAAACAAGGTTACACCTCTTATTTAGGTTATATTATCATAGCAGTTGGAGATTCTCCTGAGGTTGTGTCTTTAAGTTCTCCAGGGTAATGAGCGTTTTACCTTCTCGTTCTTCATGATTCCACATGCAGTGCTGGCACCAAAGCCGCAATAATAACGGCAGTAAGTGAAAGAAATAGCCATGGCTACACTGACAAAAGATATTTCTGTTACTCTGAAACCTGATGCTCCTGGGCAACATTCCCTCTCTGCCTAATTAATATTTTTCAATATTTTATTTTCTTTTCCTCTTTGCAGTAAGAGGTCGCATGAACAGTAAAAAAAAAAAAAATCATTAAAATAAGCATCATGGGCTGACCTCAAGAAACAAGGAAATTCCAAATTAAGAGATACCACTGAGCTCTGGAAACTTAACAATATTAATAACAGTGGAGGTGAACTAAGGGCAAAGTAAAGGCTTTAAATCTAACTGTTCTTTGCTAGTATCTGTTCTGTCCTCTCATTCTTTTTCTCCTCATTAGCAGGACACAACCACAAAACCTTAGCATGTGCCAGATGGAGTCACAGAGCAATGCCTGTGCCAGGACATGTAACGGAGCACTGGAATACTTACGCTTCTGGGTCACTGTCATTTGAACATATCAAAATATTAATAAAAGTCCTTTCGATATAGCAAAATAAGAAGACGCACCTCAGTTTAGCAACATGTATCATTCTGTGTCCGCTTACACCTCACAAGCCTGATGCTGCACTATGTTTTCCTCTGAAAGACGAGCAAGACAGAACACAAAAGGTATGTCTGGAGCACGCCTTCTTAGAATTAAAACCACAGTTCTGGAAGTATTCTTTAAAAACAACAAACAAAAAACCCACATCTCTGAAGTCAGAACAGAAACCCCTTCTACTTTTGTGCAAAAGTTATCTAAAGTCCATGGTGACCTCAGACGAGCCACTGAGATGATGAAAAGACTGGAGCATCTCCCATACGAGGAAAGGCCAAGAGAGCTGGGTCTGGCTATGTCAGAGGAGGCTGAGAGGGGATGTCGTCAATGCTTATAAATATCTCAAGAGTGGGTGTCAAGAGGATGGGGCCAGACTCTTCTCAAGGGTGTCCAGGGACAGGACAAGGAGCAACAGGCACAAACTGGAAAACAGGAGGTTCAACCTAAACATAAGGAAATAGTTCTTCATGGTGAAGGGAACACTGGCCCAGGCTGCCCTGAGAGGTTGTGGGGTCTGCCATCGCTGGAAACATTCAACCCTCGCCTGGACGCGTTCCAGGGTGACCCTGCTCAGGGCAGTTGGAACGCCAGAGGTCCCCTCCAACTCCTCCCATTCTGTGACCCCTGTGAGCCCCCAGGGAGAGCACAGCCCCGCCTCAGGGCTCTGGGATCCCCAGAGGGGCCTTCCCCCTTCCTCCGAGGCCTGAGGGGAAGGACAGGCCGCGGCCTCCCCTTGGCGCAGGCCCCAGGTGCCAGGACGACCCCACCAGCTGCCTTCCCGCTGCTCTCCCCTCATGGCGGGCCACAGCTCCACAGGCAAGGAGGGAGAGAGGCGGCGGCGATGCCCTCTGCTCTTCCCTCAGTCGTGTTTTTCCTGCTGGGAAATGCCCTCCACGGCCCTGCCTGGTCACTCCTTGGGCCCAGTAGCCCAGTGGGGGCTGCCGCTCCTGCCTCATGTCGGCCCCAGGTGCCGCCTGAGCTCCACGTGGCTCCCGCCAGAGTAGGGAGGGTGGGCCGAGGGGCTGCTACATATCAGGCTGTCGTGACAGATGGATGTGATTAAACGGTGTGATTAACATCAAGGAACCTCTGCAGGAACTTGGCAGCAGGGTGGGTGGCAGTTCGTGTGGTTCCCGCTATATTCCTGGTTGCGTAAAGCTGAGGTGAACACAAGTTTCTTTGTTCGCCCTTGTGTGTACCACAAGACAACACATTTCACTCTATTTAAGCTGTCACCGGGCTTCAGAGCTTCAGTCCCCCAGAAAATTTGTGTCACAGGCACAAATTACAGAATGGGAGAGCCAGCGATGCAAGCGATACTCACCAGCATCCCAGCTTGCAAGCGGTGCTCTGGCTCCCCAGGAAAAATAAAGCTTCCCTACAGTAATCTGCGTGAAGAAAAATAATCGGGTAATCAGTTTGACCTTAATCATATGAAGATTAGCCAGGCATCAAAAAAAGATGAGTTGGTCTGCCATTTCTTACGCTGTATCAGCCCACCATGGGTCACCCCCTTGCCTCTTAGTCAGTCTCTGATAGTTAAAAAGAAAGCAAATAATCCTAAATTTAGCCAATCGTCTACTGAAGGGTTAGGACCAGGGTCGATCTTGCTCAGTTCCGTGGCCAAACTTGACACCCTGAAATGGGACATTTGGATTGTGTTGATACAAAGCTGCAAGTGTTACAAGCCTATTGATCGCAGCTGCCGGCAATTTCTTTGTCCCTGTAACATCCATGAATTAAAGGGATGAACAGGACAACTCACAGACCCACATGGTCCGAGATCAGAAAGGACTACGAAAACCAGCCGTGCATTCATAAACCACAGGATTTATCCCAGAAGCTGGGTGAAACAGTGACTTTTTAAGTATATAAGAACCTGTGAATATTCCAGGTGATGGTGAGTTCATCCCTTGGTGAGCTGTTCCACTGCTCTATTATCCTCATCAGCAGGTAATTGTGTGATTGTGGTTGTTTTAAAACTTGCCTGCCAACTTTGCAGGCAGTAAATCTTTTGTCAGTATTGTTGCAAAGCCATTCACTATCAGGTGCTTGTTAAAGGTGTGTGTAGGTACACACAGTGATCAAGTCACCTCTTAACCTTCTTTTCAATTAAGCTGAATAAGTTAAGCTCCTTAAACTTTACATCATTAACGCATGTTTTCCAGGACCTGGATAGTTTTTGTGGCCCTTGTTTGAACCCTCTTTAGCATTTCCACATCCCTCTTTAAGAAAAAGGAAAACCATATACTGTCTTCTCTTGCTCATCTCAGCCATTCATTACAGAAGCAAAAAAGAAACTTTTGAAATTAATTTCTGGATATACAAGATTTGGGTTTTTTTGCTTTCCCTCCTCTTCTTTTTGAGGCATCAATGTGTTATAGAGAGAATTTTAATTTCTTTCACTACAGCATTTTTACTTGGTTTGACATGTAGTAGGCACAGTAGAAACTTTTTTTTTAGTAATTCATAATCATTTGAGGAACTGAAAATGACCTACCTGATTTGTGTTCTCGTCTGCTTTGTGAATATCAGTGTATTCAAGACTGATATGCATATAGGATTGCAGGATTTGCATCTGTAGGAGATAACACAACGAATGAATAAATAAGGAAAAATATGGAGACAAAGTGTTGTTTAGGTCCCTAGGCAACTGACAGACCTAGCTCTCTTTTCTATCTCACTGATGGAAATAGGTTCACACACAGTACTAGGAGCAGGGTATTGTCTCTATAAGTACCATGTATTTTTATGACAGATTATTAAATCCTAAATACAGGCCTGAATCTCACAAAACACTTGGTTTTAATCTGCGAACAACAAGACTAAAATGAAGTTTTGCTTTCATGTGTTTTGCAGGATGTGGCCTAAACAAGGACAGTTGTTGAATTCCAGGTAGTCTCCAGCATCAGCTTCGAAAAGAGAAAAAAGAAAAAGGAAAACATTTCTGTTTTCCAAGATGTATTTCCCCCCTTTGCTAATACCAGCATACAGACTAACTTCAGCAGACTTTCAGTGATGCAACAAGACTGGGTTTGGCCCTTGGGGAATAACTTTAGCAGGTTGACTTAGGCTATCTGATACGAAAAATATTCTCAAGCGTTGGCGTGTCACAGTTCTTAAAATATTAAGTCACTGAAAATGCCTGCATAAACAGAGCATCTTAAGGAGAGAATCATAGCTTCTGGCTTCAGAATCTCTTGCCCTTTCTTCTTCTTAAATAACCATTCAGCCCTCAGCTGACTGGGTTCCCTCCTTGTTCCTTCTTCACCTCTTCCCTTCCCTTATTTCTTGTGAACCAGGCCTGCCTTGAGAGAACCTGTTTTACAAGGGATAATACCGTCGCATACCAGTAGCTATGCTTCCCCACCTGTTATAAAAAAGAAAGCATAAGGTCATTCTTTACATCTCTCTTAATCCTTGTTTTCCTTTCCTGAGATTGCCAACAAGCAATCAACTCATGCCGGAGAGAGATGTATTTTGTCTGTCTGTTGCTGCTTAGCTGACATATTTTCGACGTTACGCTGGCCTTTTACGCAAATGACGCTGCAGTTCTATTGCTCGAGAACCGCAAAAGTATGAAAATGGATTGTGAGCCTTTTTATGAGAGCAAAACCTGCATAGGCTGGGGTGTCTGAGATAGTTTTAGAGACTGCGTGTGATTGCAGCATACAGGGAAAGGGATGGTGTTATCAGGAATACATCATGTCTTTCCCAGAGCAGGAGGTGCAGCCATGCAATTAATGCTTCAGTGCCAATTTATTTTTTTTTAAATTATATTTTAAAAATGTATCTGAAAATAAAGGGGTTTATTTTCTGTAATAGTCTTTCTCTGACAATCTTTTGAGCTACTGGCAAGTCTGTATAATATTTTTGGATATCAGAATATCCCAGTAGGCTATTTGCAGGCTATAACAAGGCTTTTTTCTCTATTTTTTCTACAGATGGTAAATAGTTCAGGCAGCAAGAGAAGTAGTTCAAGATGGTTGCTAACTAACAGTTTGTTATCATCTTTCTTGATTCCTTAGATTATTTGTGGTATCAATTTTTCAAATACGTTCTCAGAATATATATTTTGTATCTAGAAAACTTTGATTCTGACATCTTCTTAGATATCTTTGATTCTTTAAGAGAAATGTTCTCATGGTACTTTTTTAAAAGACTGCATTGTGCTCAATAGTCTGAGTTTTGCTCTTAGCATATCTGATTTATTTCCCTAGTTTCTCTGTGACTATAGCTCACATTATCTCCCCTGGTGCGTGGAACACATCTATTTTTACAGGGCAGTTGGAATATTCTCTCCAGAAATTTGCATGCTGCTCCTTGGATCATGCTGCTGTACCTTTCTCTCACATTACCTTTCTTTTGTTTCTAATTTAGTTGAATGCAAGTGATTAAGTGCCTGGCTATGTTCAGAAGATAAGGTGGTTGTAGCGGGCAGCAAATAAATCCTTAGGTGTGCAGAGAGTTTGTAAAGCACTCAGAGATGGATCCTCTCTTTAACAGGCAGCTCCAAACAGAGGGCGAGGTAGAGTTGTGCTGAGGTGAGCAGATTTTTCAGTTAGAAAGATAGTACTTTGGTATTAGCGACTTTAAAACCCCCAAACTCAATGGGGAACATTAAACCAATCCTGTGATTTGTACAGATGAAATCACGGTGTGAAACCACAAAGCTGCCAAACTATTTCTGTGTGGTTCAGACAACCACAGGGAAAATGTCTGGGAGCTCCCCCCTCTCTCCTCTTCCGCGCCCTTCCCTATAGGCAGGAACACGGTTTTGTTCAGCATATATTGAGTCATCCAGTTATTGTACTTACCTTGTTATGTCGTTCTCAGGCATGTTAAGACAGGATTTAGCCTTCAATAATAGTTGGCACAGATCACATACTCCTTTTATGATTAGAATTAAACCAAACTACAGAAATCACTGTGTTGGCATAACAATGTATTTTGTTAAAACAATCTTTATATCCAGCCTGGAATGACGAATACCAGGACGTGTTTATCATTCTAAGGAGAAACAGACTGAAAATGAGTAAAGATGAAAGAGAGTATTATCTCATAAAGCTCTAAAAATGTAGTCCAAGCAAGCTTTCCAAAAGGAAACTCAATCCATTCTCAAGTGGTCATTACGGCTCTGTTCTCCTCGCTTACACCCTCTGTTATTGTGGTGAGGCCGAAGACATTGCTAGCATACTAATCCTAGAATGTTTCAATTTATTATTTTACTAAAGATTTGATGAATCATCAGGATCTAGAGACTGCTCAAAAAAGAACACTAATTCTGTCCATAGTATATTTTGGATTCCGGCAAAATCTTATATTACTGAAATTTCCTGTGCTCAGACTCCTAGTTTCCTGTCTATGGAACTAAGCCTTGATTAGACCTTGATGCCACTGATTTCTTGCTAATGGATACACCCAGCTTATTTAAGATAGTGGGTAATTTTTCAACTTCAAGTTTTAGAATTAGTAACACAAAGCTTTAACTTGCCACCGGTGGCAAGATAGCCTTCCCTTTGAACAGAATAAATTCTAAAAAAACAAATATACTTTTTTTGTGTACAGGCTTTAATCAATTGATGTGAGATACAAAGCAGAGGAAAGACAGAAGTTCGTCTGCGATGCTCAGTGAGCGAGGGAAATGCCGTGTGGCAAGACAGCCTTCCCTTTGAACAGAATACATTCTAAAAAAACAAATATACTTTTTTTTGTGTACAGGCTTTAATCAACCGATGTGAGATACAAAGCAGAGGAAAGACAGAAGTTCGTCAGCGATGCTCAGTGAGCGAGGGAAATGCCGTACAAGGTGGATTCAGAGTCTCAGGTAGGCCAGAAAGCAGCAGAGAAAACCACTACAGCGTATGTTAAAGGTTATTTCCACTTGGCTATAATATGTCTGAGAGTAGTTCTTTTAAGATGGCTATTTCTAAAGCATGTAACTTTTATTTCATTGCATCATTCCATTTGTAAAAAGCAGCAGAAAGTCACGCAGTGGCCTTTCCATCAGCATCTTTGTTCTGCACAAAGCTGCCTTTATTTTGTGCAGGGCTAAATAACGTTTTGGTACCCTAACATACGTATTCCAAATGAAGCTGTAAGTCATGTCTGCTCACTGCACTATCACAAGTAGAACTCTTGCTCCTACACTTAAAATATTATTTACAATCCAGTAGCACTTACAAGCCTTTATAAGGATTAAGCCCCAGTAGCCCACTTGCTGTTTAAATACAGTAAAAGACTGTGACTACTCCTAATTGCTTACTAAGCAGTGATAGCTATTCAAGAGAGCATCTGGAACCTCTCCTGCTTCATGCATCATCAAAATAATTCTCAGCTAAATTCTGAATGCTAGTCTTTATCACTGGTAATTATGTAAAAGGCAGAGAGATCACATTATGATTTTTAGAGCCAAGATGAAATTTGTAAAGGCGGCAGTTAAATCATCTGTTGATTTGCAGATTGGGCCAGTTTGATATGGAGTCACTGAACGTAAATTTAGAACTCTGTGGAGTGTTTTATACCGTCTGTCCAGTGACGTGTTACATTTTAATACCTTTTTAAACTAACTAAAATGGGAAAACTAAAGCAGCAAAAGAAACATCCAGAAACAATGTAATATTATGATATTACTATACTGAAATAAATGTATCTGTTTGCAGCTGCTATCTTATTGTCAATAATTTAAAAGCCTAAAGGAGAGGAGGGAAAATTGAGCAATGTAAGGGCTTTTGTTAGGAACAGCACACTGTGCAGTAAGTCTGCAGTACGTAGATTAAGATAGTTTCTTTGGCAGGCAAGTCTACTCACTCAGAGAGGTGCAAATACAATATTTATGGGCAAGACTGAATCTAGTGCTTATATTTTTGAGAAGGTGTACAGAACCATTACCACTAACTTCATTATAGTTGTTCACTCTCTGCAAACAACTGCTGATCTGTAAGGGACTTGCAACCTGGGTCCAACAGTTCAATTTCTGGCAGAAAGAATTTTTAAAGTAAATGAAGGTTGCAGGAATTATTATTTATTGAAGACTTTGGATCAAATTTAAGTGTTTGCATTAACTTCAGAAAAAAATTCGGTTCTGACCAAGTTAGACTACTCACTAAATACCACAAAGGCAAACTTTGTAGCATACATACAAATAAAGACCACGTGAGAAAGATGTAGAGTTTCTTTTATTCACTTCTATCAGGGAAAGTGCTATGAGTTCTAGCCAAGACCCAGAGGCTACACAAACTATGGAACATACAAATATATGTCCTTAAAACCCAAACTATGAGAATTTATTTGCTTTCTAAGTTGGGTAGTATTTTAACTTCCTGATTTTTAGTAGAAACAGTGTTTAACTTCTACAATATTTTTTTTTCCTAGTGATTGCACAGTAAAGCTTAACTCTGGTTTCAGAGCCCCAGTAGTACAGAAAGTACATGTTTGTGTACTGTGCGAACTCTCAGTGTGCTCGGTGTCAAACAGTGTTTTTCTGGCACTAGATTTCTAGTCACATGTTATCTAGGCTGGTCAAGTAGCTCTTGGGAGAGGTTTAACAGGCCAGGAGCAGCAGCAGCAGCTCTTTCCACCAGTTGCAGGACAGTGGTTCAGGTTCTGGCAGACAATAGCTCAGCTTTAGAGGCCAGGCTGAGAGCAAGCTCCGTGCCTTGCTGGTACACATTCTGCCACTGCTCCCTTTCCCCCGTTTATCTCACTATGCCAAGCATTTGTGGAGGATAGAGGCTGCTATGTGACACTGATGTTAGCCAGAGATTCTATTTTTTTCTTGGCAGAACGTGAAGCAGGTGGATCTAATGGCTCTGGTTATTCCTCTTGATCAAACTACGGACGACAGCATTAAAATAGGAAAACTAACCCCAAACCCAACAGGCTGTGCAGTCAGACTGGTCATCATGACCCCTCTGCAGTTGCACAGCAAGACCGATTGCATCAATGGCAGCACTTCTGCACTGTGTTGGCATGAGAACAACTGGAAAACAATGAAGAGCAATTTTTGTCATTCAAGATGAGTTCTCCTTACCTTACTTGTGAGGAACACAGAAAACGCCATGAAAAGCATTAGTTTTTAACTCTGGGCATCCTTAAATAGAATACTAAGCTCCAATAACCAAGTGCAGTGTTTGTTATTTACATTTACCAAAATCATTGCGTTACCAGGTCAGATAATTATTACCATCAGTGGTGAATTTAGTAATTCAGTGGATAGCCTCTATTATCACATTATATACCTCATAAAATATATGGCCTACAAACACTCAGACATGAGATCACGTCATCCAGGTGCACAATAGGAAAAAACCCTCTTTTTCCAGCCAAGTAATATGTTTTGTTCCTTAGGCACGTCTGAGATGACGGAGGCAGAACAGAGAGCAGGCTAAAAAGAAACAAGAGCACCACACAGGTGAAAAACAGGAGTGGGGAACCCCAAAGCTCTGTCTTTGCTGAAGGCAGTTATGACACAGTGCGACCATCAGACATATCAGTCATCAGCCAAGTAACTTAACTGGGATCAGAGAGAACAGGCAATGCAACAAAAAAAAAAAGAAAAAATTCCACTATAAGGATTGGTTTCATTATAAAACTATATTTAAAAAAAAAATCCCTAATTTTTCTAATAGCACACACCATAAACTTTTCTTGAGTTTTACCAGTGGCGAGAACAAATGATTGCAACATATTGAGCTATGTTAACACTTGTCTTTAAGGGACAAGCAAGCTTTTAATTTGGTTTTGAGTATCACCAAAACCAAGTCAGGACAGAAGGACTACCACAACTCCTACGTTTTTACCTTGATACAGGTTTTGTGCGAGCCTTCCCTGCCACCAGTTTACTATGTTTTGCAGGCTAGAAATCACAGAAAAATATAGATTTATTAGAGATTCAAAATAAATCAGCGAAACCCTCTGTTCTCTTACAGAAAAATCTAGGGAAGTCTTCTATCTTTGATAGAAATTACATGTGTGAGCTCAGTGAGTAGAAGTTAACCCCATCTCCAAATTAAACAGCTGTAAACAAGATGAGTCGCAACACAAATTGATTCCCCCTCAGCCAGAACTTCCAGTTGTTTCGTCCAGCTGCAGGATGATCAGCCACAATACACCATCCGCACATCACCACCGTATCTCACCACATACCCGCTTCCCAAGAACATTTTAAGAGCACAAAATCTGCTGCTGCAATTATCGTGTGATTTCCCAAACACCTTTTAATGTGCTGAGATCAGATATCTGTGCTTATTGCTGTTCATAGTCTGTTTTCCATTTGCTGCCATCCCTGTAAGAAGGTTCTCAGGGTTAAAATACTTTAAACATGAAAACTCAGTGCTGCATCTCTCATCAGAGTATGATATTTCTCAAAACGGACATGGCTCAGCGCAGAGGCTAATCTGTTTTCCAAAACTTTATTTGGTAATTTCATCGAACTCTCCTCTAAATCCAAAGTACCCTTGAAAGTTGTGATAGGCTTTAGTTTTAGACAAATGGTCAAAGTGTATTAACGCAAGGAGTTCTTTGGGAAATCACAGCTTTGTTTATCGATTTACCAGCTAGCGATCCAGGGAATAAAAGCCAAGAAGGGCTAAATCTTCCGGGGAAGTTCCCAGGAAAGCTAAACAACACTGGCTGTGCCCAGCTGCATCTGAGCACTCAGGACAGCTAGATTTCTTCCTTGTGCCTAAACCCTCTCAAGAGCTACAAACATCATGAATTCCCTTAGCCTGCACATCTGAGTAAGGGAGTTACAGGGAGGAAATTTCACTGAGGCAGAAAAGGGGGAGGAAACCTTGGTTCCAGTCTGCTGAAGCTTAGATCCCTGCACTACTTTGCCAGTCTCCAACAGCTACATTACAACGGCATTAATTTCCTCCTTACCCGTGTTTGTTTACACTCCCTGCAAAGAGAGCCCTGTAGGCAGGAAAACTCAAAAAACCCCCTCTAGAGACCACAGCTTAGTGCCTAGAGCATTCATATGGAGACACAAACCCAGTTCTCCTACCTGCTGAGTAAGCAGCCTACCTACTACACTCTTGAGTAAAAATATGGAGTTGGATGTCGCTGCTGTGCTCTCCTGTGTTATGGGAGAGAGCGTGGATGCAGTTCCCAGAGTGGGCTAGAGGGTGTGAGTCTCCATGTTTCAGATGTGGAAAAAACCCCGTGTCTTCCACAATGTGAAATTAAGTCTATAAATACTCTCTTATGTGGCTGAGTCTGTTCTCGAATCAGGTCATTACATTTAGGTCAGAGTCATTCCCCAACATGTATGTTATTGGCAAATGCAGATGATACTACCTTGACTTGGCTGGATTCAGGCTTTCCTATTCCACGAAGCAAAGCGATCTTACTTGAACTTAGCAAACATCAAAACATGCAACGGGTGAATGTTTTGGCTGGACGTGCACGCCTCTCCCATACACTTTCTCTTTTATGTGACGTTGCTTTTGTAATAGTTTTATTCATATTTTGATGCATATTTGAATACACTGCTCAATTACCAACCTTATTTCTATTTTGGTTGCTATACTGCCATCATCAGTGTATTAAATGAACAAAGTAAGACACAGTAATGATTTCTGACTCATGGTTTTTTCCCATCATATTTCCAGTAACAAAATTACGTACTGCAGTGTTTTGATTTCCCCTCTCTCCTTTTTTTTCCCTAAAATCTATTGTGATATGGATTTGTAGTAGAGAAGATGAAGTCAAAGAAGAGCATCCAAGTGTTGGTAAGGATGTTAGGAAAGGGTTCACGGCAAGCCCTGCTTTCCTCAAAGGTCGTCGCACCATCTCGGGTTGGCCATGAAGTAACTCCGGGTTAACACCCACAGCAGTCAGTCTGCAGCCTCAGAGAGGTACGGTTACAGAGTGAGACTTGGAGTCAAGGATGTGACATCTACATTATATGCATTATAAAAATTTTTACTTCTGCCTGTTGCTCAGCTGGTTGCATGAATGAATGAATGCTAGTGACCAGCTGGGGCCTGTCCTCCTGTTAAGTTTCATCTGAAAGGAATTTTAACATGTGCTCTCCCAGACTGCCCCACAGCAAGGGAAGACTCTCGAGTCATTTCAAAAGTACGAGGCTCAAATCTAAACAAAAAGGCTGCTGCAGATGCACTCTCTGTCCCCTGCAAGTTCCACTTGATGAGGCACGCTTTCTTAGGGTGTAGTTTTGTCTTCAGATGGCAATCAATCAATTACAAAAGTGAATCTGAGACAACTACTTGCCAAGAAGATTTCTCTTGCCACTAGGCAGTGCCTTCGTCGTGTTTAAATTCATTGGGGGTGAGTCCCAGGTAAAGCGGTGTGGCTGGAATTCGTGCAGGTGCAGGACAGACTAAGGCCACCTGTCTAGCAGAGAACAGCACGTTGAGGAAGCCTTCATTTGCGACCCAAATCTGTTAATAAATACCTGTCGACTATTCAAATAACTCGACTGGAGATACTGTTTCAGTCCCACGCACACCGCAGAACAAGGGATACACACCAATTTTGCTGTTATGTACTAAAGAAATCAATAGATTATTGATATTTAATGCATGAGTATTCCAAGGTTCTAATTTTACAATTTTTAATAAAACATAAAGCCCATAATGAGATTGCAAATCTACGCCTATTTTGCATTCACCCAGATAGACTCTGAAATCAGTAAAGAATTATTTCTTGTGCTATTTTTGGTGGAGTTACATGGAGTAAGATCTCCAAAGAAGCATTCCAGTGTAACTGAACTTGGTTCTAGAGAGACAAGCAAGCAAACTCCCCTTGGTTGAGTATCTGTTAGTTCAAGCCTTTTTTTTTTTCCCTCCAGAAAGACCGTATCAACATACAACACTATGTTTGCTTGGTATTGTACAGGAAAGGGTGGTGAACTGAGCAAATTCACAGTTGTTTTATGATTAGAAACAAATGAAAGACAGTGGCCCAGAGGGACCTGATGACTGGCGAGTTTCACAAGAGTCTCACCAGATAACGCCTAAAGTATGTGGATGTTTTACCTCAGTATGCCAGAGAACATTTGTGCCAACAAATATATTTGACTTGTACATATTTCATGTATTAAACCACGCGATAATTCTTTTACATCATGCAGCTTTTCAGGAAACAAAGTTTACCCTCCAGATATTTCTATTTATCTGACTTCAAAACTATTTGGTAAGGATTCAGGTTGTTTGCATTGTTTAATATTTATTTGCAGAAGAAAGAGTTCTGTTTATGAAATAAGCTTTCTCCTGGTTATTGAGCTGATTCAGTAGCCTCACAATGAATGCAGCTATCTACTGCTTTATCACAACTTTACCAAGGAAAGCTTTAGTATTTTTAATTTCCAATTGGTTCCGCTGCTTCAAAAGCAAAATGAGAATGGCTTATGCATTGCTAACTCCACGAAAATGTATCCGTTTGTACTTTTAAACCACAGAATGTGGATTCAGTCTCTCTCTTGTCCTCAAATTTGCTTCCCTTTCTCCCTGGCATTATAGGTATTATATGCTCTTCCATTAGACCAGACACTCCATATTTTTGCCTTCCTGATCTACCCTCCATCCATGCTATTGCTATGTATTTTGGTTAGTACTTTTTTATTTCTTCCTCCCTGAGGGAAAAAAAAAAAAAAGCAGTTTTCTAATTTATTACAGAATAAAAACCACAGAGATTATTTGTGAACAACAGCTCCCTCTAGTTTTTGTTCTGCTCAATTTGTTGCCAGCAGGGAATTGAAACTAAAATAAATCTCCCACTAATGCAAAGATTGATCTTGGTATTTTACTTCTACATTCTGAAATACAGTGTTTAGAATTTTGATCCCAAACTGAAAGCCAAATGGAACTAAAACAGTGGAACCAAGTATGTTAAAATGGACTGTGAGATTAAAAGATTACACACACTTTATGGTCTCAGCATAAACAAACATTAAAAGTATCTGAGTAAAAAGAAAGGAAATTAAAATGCCCCTGAGAAAAGAATGTAAATAATTTTAAAGCTGAATAATATGGTTCTTATTTTCTGGTCTGAGGGTACAGCACACAATTATTTGTCTTTATTGGCTAGAGCACATACCCCAAGCTAGCAGCTGAGCACATGGTAGCTTTTTGGCATTTTTCATTCCTG
>NW_009694354.1:41668-66742 GCF_000703405.1 Apaloderma vittatum
TGTACCGTATGCTGCAACAAATTCCTCTGCACTTTGCTGACCGTTCAAACTCAGAATTCTACCGGCCAAAGCTTTGAAACAGCATCAAACACCTGGAAGGAGACCTCCTGCCCCGCAGTGACTCCCAGCAGCGAACATCCAGACTTTTCTGAGATGTTTAAATAGAAGAGAGAAGCTATGGTAGCGTGTGCTAAAGACCTGCTTTGGTATCGACCCATTTAAAACTAGACTTAAGCTCATGGTGAGCATTGCAGTTTGTGGAGAACCTACATAAAGAGAAGCTGCCTCTTCTTAGCTATTTGATTTGTCGGAGAGCAAAATCTGTGGTTGAAATCTTAAGTTACAAAAATAAAATGTGAGGAAAATGTGCAAAGTTTTTATGATAGGCAGTTCATCGTTGAACAAGTTGTTAACATGGTGGTAAACACTCCATCCTTCAGAATATTTAAATAAGATGTGCCTACTTTCCTAAATTATAATATTTAGACCACAAAAACTGCACATAAAACCAAACAAAATATTCTCCAACCAAACCAACAACACAGAACAAATAGTCAAAAAATAAAGTTAGAAAGCAATGACTTTTTAAGCTCAGTGGCAGAAATACCATTTATTTCTGAAAGGTTATTTTATGTTTAGGCTCCACTGCTGCTATGGAGCGTTATCTCTGGACAACTCTCACCTCCTGCCTTGGCTCTTTGAGCTCTGTAGATGATCTGTGGAACACAAGACTAGGTGGTTCTCTCCTCCACCTGCCAGCAAATAGCGACTGGGAATAGAACAATGTCCTTTCCTCCTCAGACAAAAAAAGTAATGAAATGCCATTCCCAGAATGAAGTAAAAAATAGAAATTGATCTGAATATTTTCAAGAAAACTGGCCATATCTACCAACTATCAATGATAAAGATAGAAATTAAAAAATATATAAAATACATTAAAAATATATAAAATTTATCCTAGCTTCTAACTTCTAACAATAACAGCTTGCTCATCCTTTTCACTGAAGTATTTTTTTACTTTAAACTTCTAATATGAGGTTTGCAAGATGTGTCACATCAACATTTTTGGTTCTGAAACATACTAGGAACAGTTCATTAATCTGGATGACAAAGTATTTTTGATTTCTGATTGAAGTGTTGCTATACTACTAACTAACAACGCAACATGCTGAATGTACAATTGTGATCCAGCTTAACGAAATAATTTTCATTAAAAAAATATACAGAAAATTCTAAACAGGAAAGAACTTGGCAGAATCAGATGGGAGAGATCTTCGGGAGATAGCACTTTGGGAAGAATTAGCAATAATATTGATTATCATTCTGAGATGCTTTCACATTTATCACCATTTCGACAGTCGCCCAACAGGAGGATGTTTCTCCCCAGTCATTAATCTCAGCTAATTCTCCAGCCTTTCAGCTAGGTCGTTAGGTAGTTATCTTCTTCCTTACACCATGTAAGAGGAAGATTACGTATACACCGAATTTGCCAGATTGTGAGTAATGGATATGTTGGTTCATGCTACAGCTCTCTGGCTCAATCTTTCTATGTACATGTAAACACAACCCAAATCCTCCCCTTGCACATTCCATTGCAGCTCGCTGTGCTAAAGATCCCTGGAAGAAGATGAGGAAGGAACACTTTGCTGCCTTTGAGTCATTTTTATCTTCTTCTCCTTACACAGATACATGTAGTATGATATTAGTTTGGGGTTTTTTTAAGCCTTGATCATTCAGGGAATGAATATACACCTAAACTTCCACGAAAGCCACACGTGAACTTTCTGAAATTGCAAGAGAAAAAAGGATTTTCTTTTCAATTACAGCTTTCTAGAACAACCCAAATCAGTGCTGCGCTCTTGAGGCAGGTAAATGTAATCAGCCATGATCAGGTATTTACAGGACTCCACCAATAAGCCCTTGTCTCAACATGCGAGAGGCCTCTTCTTTCAGCTTTTTCTGTGCATCAAAACATAATAAGCCAAATTATGTGAACATGTTTCCCTGTGACTGGTGTAAAAAGTTGGATGTGCACACAAGTTTGTTACATAATTAATTTTTTTTCATTTTTGAGTTTAAAAAACTACCTTAATCCAAAGTTGAGAGACTGCTACATTACCTATTTCCCTTTTCTTTGCACAGTATTCTAGATTTAATGCTTCCAGTGTAGCTACTCCAAGAACGAAGCTGTATTAGCTGCAAGAGCTTGTTACATTCTTACCCTAAACTGTATAAGCATTGCTGAAATGTGCTAATTTAAAAATGATTTTCAGTCTTCAGCACTCCAATATTTGCGTTCGCGTTTGAATATCCAGTAACATAGAAAGTTACTATGTTTTATCTCTTTACAAGGAATTTTTAGAGACCAGAATTAATTTCCGAGTGCTGTCGACTTGCGGATACATCTAAATTGAAAATGCTAACATCGTAACGACAAAGGTCAGGCCTGTCCCCTGGAATACAGAGACCAGAATTGTTTCACGGAACAGGAACATATGAAGTGTTTCATAACCAAAGCACCATGCTCTGGGTTGAATGGCTCGCATTGTAGTTCCCCTGATGATATTAACATGCAAGAGGTCACAAGTCCAAATTAGCCTCCGAGTTAGCAGATCTAACAATCTTAAGTGGGAACGTTCACTTGTGTATCTGCTTATGCAATGTTGGTTCTTTCTTACGTTACAGAATCACAGCCTTCAGTTTTATTCTTGTGATAGTGATATCACTCTGGCAAGTTCTCTGCAAAATAAAGATTTTTAACAGAAGGCCTTGATTTGTGTAGTGAAGAGTCCCATACTCCGAAAAAGAACATAAATAAGATGCCAACAAAAAGAAAATGAAGAACTTAGTGCCTTACATGGAAAAATCTGATTTCAGTACAGGTTAACAACTTGGAGGAAGAGATCAGACAAGAGAAGAGGAGGAGAAAGAGGTTTTCCATTTATGAACGGTGCATGTGTTTTCTTCTTGCTATTTAGAAGATTTGTCCTTAGACCACTTCGTTTGTATTGTATTTTTTTTTCCTTAAGGTTAGTGATATTCAGTCACCTCTTTTTTTTTCCCTAGACCTTCACAAATGAGAGTTTTGAAGTGAATATGGATCTGTCATCAAATGTTCCAAGAACAGCCCAGGCCTTAAATTTCCTGTTATAGGCAATACCTCAGTCACACAGAAGTCGAAACATAAGATAAGCTTAAAAAAAAAAGTCAAGAAAAGTGTACTTGACCCAAATAAAGTCACCTCAGGCGAGTACTGGGTATGTGAAATTCAGTCATTTGTCCCACTAATCACAAAACTGGATGGATGAGTTGTAGTTTAATCATCTTTATATTACTTTGGTTTATTTTCTTCATATAAACATATTAGCTTAATAACCGAAAAGTTTCAAAATAGAGTTCAGACTTGCATTTGTAGTTAATTTTTAAACTGCCACATAGTGGAAAATTTAAATTAAAATTACAGTCATAACTGTAAACCTTGTCTTGGTGAATTAAGTGAAATGGTTTAGCGGCATTATTCAGGACACTCCAGATAACTTTTGGAGGAAGGAATCACAGACTATGCAGGCATGCCTTTCGGTTTCTTGTGAAGCACGGGATCAAAGGCCAGAGATAAAGCACTTCTTCAAATATCCCTTTCCTGCAGGGTTAAGGCAAAATTCTACACCCATATTCATAAGACTTCTAATGAGAACAAGGTCAAGTCTGTATTTCGTGCAACTTTGCAGTTGGCTGAGATAAGGGGAGTTTAGAATGAATTATTTGCGTTTAAAATAATAATAATAAAATTACTTATAGTTAATTTTATCAAAAAACATACAAACAAATCCTCCATAATTTACATAGCAGCCGTTAAACAAGTTCCAACCTAACAATGTACATGAGTAAATGCTTCGAAAACAATACAAAGTTTGCCAGGATTAGCTAATCAGTTTATTGTTTCGGTGAAGTCAGTCAGCATGTATGCCAGCAAGTTGCTTTTTTAAAGGGATATTCCACTCTTAAACACAAAGCTTCAAATATTTGTAGAACCAAGATCATTCACTAAAATATCATATGAGATGGACAGTTCCTCTGTTCTTGGGGTAGACTGTGGGAAACACAGCTCTATCTCTGGAGACAAAAACCAGGTCCAGACAGAGAAAAAGTTTTGCAGGAGTGGCCATCTTTGCAGGTTGGTATCGCTGCATAAACAAAAATCTATTCTGGTGGTGTTTTCTATATCCATAATTAAACTGTCCCCACAATCAGGAATGCTGTTGGATATTCAAGATGCAAGTGTTGGGGTTTCTTTAAGTTTTAGAGAGGGAATGGAATAAGTCCTTTCCTAATTCTGATTTACTGCACATTTGCATTCCACTAATTCAAAACCAACACTATTCAGCAAAAATAAGTATTTTTAAATTAAGGTTAAACCCATTTAAGTGTGCATTCATGCAGGTCTGAGGTAATCCCACTTACATCAGCGTTATTTCATGTCTTTGACTTAATTTAGAAGAGAAAATAGGCCTCAGGTATTTGGGGAAGAAGTAGAGTCAAAATTAACTACTGCCCTGATCTTGTAACCGTGTAAGGACAAAATCTTATTTCCATTCAAAGCTTCGCTTACATCAACACGGGCCCTCCTGGGTAAAGAGCTGCCTTTACTTAGCCAGACCAGTTGTCTTTCCCCATCCTTCCAGTGGGAAAAATTAATTAAATTAATAGAGAGCAGCATCGAAATAAAGGAAAAATACATATTACTGGGTATTCATTTAACTTACTGTTTGTAGAGGAAGAAACATCTCAAGTTTTCCTTTTATTTATCAGCAACAAGTAGTTCAAAGGACAGTTGATCTTAAAGGCCTTTCCCTGGGGCCCACCTGTCTGTTCTTTTCACACTGCCCTAGACTGAGAATATATTCTCCTACTTGTCCATCACACCCCTAATACGGTTTGTCTTCATCTTCTACTTCTCCCCAACATCCGCAACACGCGTGCTCGCCTGATTATTTTACAGACTTATCTGCCCCTCACGACTGGTTTCTGACTGTTCTCCACCATTTCCACGGCTTTATCTTTACAGCCCCCGTGAGTTTGTTTATTTACATTTGAGTGAGAAGCTGGGGCAGAGCAAGTGATTTATATGAGATCAGTTTAGCGGAGCACAGAACTGAATCCAGCCAGCTTATCTTCCATATGAGGGTCCTGAGTACCACTTATACTTTCTGTTCAAAACCTGTCGGAGGCTAGGAGAGCTCTGTTTCTATCGTGGCCATGGACGATGAGGCAACTGTGAAGAATAACACAGCCATTTTTCTTTCTTTGGTGTCATCATCCTGACATTACCACTTTCTTTGACGTCAGGAACTCTCAAATCACTGTCTAGAGAGTACACATCTTGTTTTGAAGAAGAAAAAGAAACGTTCACACTTCTCAAGACCGTTGAAATTGCTATGGCCCTAGTTTACTCTTACATTATTTTTTTTTTATGATGCCTTGGAGTTAGAGGTGAAATATTTATCATCCAGACCATATTTAAGTCTGTTGTAGACCAAAGCAAGGACAAGAAAACTGAAATGTAAGAGGAAATGTTGCCTCCTCCACCACGCTTCAGTGAATTCTTAAGTTACTCGTAAGGTTCTGCATAGGTTTTCGTAGTAAAAGCAATTTACTTGACACAGCAAAGAGAAGGACACAGTAAGATATGGGACAGCAATCGTGGATAGAGCACGTGTTTTTAAAACTGCATTACAATTGGAAATAAATACATTCAAGTGCAATCACGTAGCAGGGAAAAAAAAGCAATAAAGCAGCCCCAAGCAATTTAAAAACATGCTGTACAAATGAGCAGACAGCCCAGGCAGAACAGTAGTCCAAATATCTCCTTGGGATAAAAACCAAACACACACAAACAGCCAAGGGATAAAGCACGGTCTGGAGAATCCCCTGGGCTGTGATTCCACACCAGCAAGTACAGCGGTGCTGCCTAGCGGAGAAGTAGCGTGGGTTGGACCCGAGCGATCTAACCCCCAACTAAATCCAGAGATTAGTTCCTCTACCTGTAAACTATATTCTTTCCTGTGGTGTGAAGACTGTGCTGCATGAGGCGATTTCACAAGACGACACGAGAAGGTAAACTGCCTCTGCCTTGCCGAGAGGTCAGCGAGCTGTCACGCAGCACGAGCAGACTGGTTTTACCAGCCAGCTTATATTTTTGCACTAAACAAGACAGGACGTGCAGTCATCTCATGAGAGTTATCGCATTTCCTAATGTTGTCTGTGACATTTTTTGTGAGATAGTAATTAGAATCTCTAAACCTTTTTTTTTCTGTTGCTGTTGTTAACATATGGTTTTGTATATAGATGTTAACATGCAGGCAGTTGTGTTGGAGGGTGCCCTTGAGGGTTAGAACAAGCAGCAGACCTCCCCCAGAGGACGTATTAAAAAATCGGCTCAGCTTCACTTTCTAACTGGGCCAGATCAAAGGGCTCACTGAAAAAGTTTCCATTACTGGGTTATAAGCAAGCGAGATAAAATGCTTAACGTTGAAAATCCTGTCTCCTACATCCCATAATAAAACACCCTCAGACAAGCTGGCTGTGCAATTCCTCTTGCTTATGTAGAGGTGGTTTCTTCTGAAACTACGTGTTCAACAAAGCAAGGACCAAGGGGGTCAGAACACGTTCCAGGAAGGAGACAAATATTAATCGGCCTTCTAGGTGCCACTGCATCCTTTAGGAATATTTCTTAGCGTTCTTTATATGTTCCTACACATGTCCTACCAGATAAGCAGTATTGATTTTCTGTCTGCATTCTATAGAAGCTCATGAATAAATTCATATTGTTAACAAGAAACTTACTAGGATTGGAATTACCAATAACTGACAGTGCTATAACATCAAAACCAGGATAATATTCTTAAGCCACTCCAAACATGTGCTAAACGTTCAATACAAAGCTAAAACAGTACTTGGGCTGGTTAGGGTGTATTTTTTGTGTTCTTTAAATTTAAATTTTGAATGCTGATCTTGGAATTCAATAAAATTATGCAAGAAAAATCAAGTGAAATTGTATTTAAAAACAAGAAGTGATCTCAAAGAAGGAGGTGTGTAACACAGTCCTCTAACCCCAATCTAGATCACGGAGACCTTGAGATAAGAAATAAAAATCACATGGAAGGTGAGGAGTACATTTGATATATATGCAAACTGTGGAATTACATGTAAACACAGGGTAGCTAGATCATGAATTGCAAGGAACTGTGCTATTTTTCCTCTTTCAAGTTTTCTGTACAGTTGGGAACATATAAAAGTAAGTTAACAGTTCTTCCACCTATATCTCCATCCTTACCGCTCACACATGACTTTCAACAGGTTCCTCTAGAGACACTGAAAACTGCTCAGAAACAAGAACGTGTTTGTGCCGCGATACTTCTACAAGTCACACATTCAACTGCTTTATTCCTGAACATTAATAAACACCACTGAAGCTTTAACCAAGCTTTCTTTGGGCAGAGTTTTGGGTTTTATGGTTACAGAGCTGGAGGCAAAAAATAGATTCCTCAGTGCAACAGAGCCCACCACAACCCACAGGCAAGTTCTTTGGGCACTGGTGTTCATGGCTAATAGCACCGTCATAGAACTTGCCCTTTCGTTCCTTTATAAGGCTTCCCTTTGGGACAGATCCCATTTAACCACCACCAAGTCCTTTCAGATCAGCTTCTTTATGTATTCCGGCCATAATCAGAGGTTCAAGTTGAGACACAGCTTTGTTCGTCAAAGTTATATTTAATTGCTTGCTTGTCCTATTTTCTATCTGCGGTCTAAATACAGTAATTTCTTTGACTGCAGAGACTTTCAAATAAAAGCAGAATGAAGGAGCAATAGGTTTCCCTGCTGCTTATTGCAATGAACAAGCTGCTCGCTCAGTCTCAAGAAACTGCTTAAGCAATTAGATTCAGGGATGCTATCAGGAAAAACATTTCTAGTCCCAGCTTCGCTGCAAATAAACCAACTGTCCGTATTTCAAAGTCTGTCAGCTCTCCCAGGGGCTGTGGCAGACAGCTAGAGAGATGCTTCAGAAACTTTTCAAAAATTAAGGGAAGTCAGAAAGAGAGGTGTTATGCTGTGTGGAGGTAACAATTTAGATGGAAGGAACATCTAGAGGGTTTTCCTATTTTGCACTGCAAGATGGTAAATAATCATCTTTCCTGCTATGCCAACAGGAAATCTCCCTCTCTTGAGTTTCTTCAGTCTCCCAATGACATTAGTTGGAGTTAGTAATGGCACCTGTTCTGTCCAGGAATGTAGGACACATGCCAGAAAGTGGGAGAAAAGATAACCCAAAGGCAGACTAGAAAAAAAATGGAAGTTCTACAGGTAAACAAGTCTCCTGCTATTCCAGCTTTCAGACAAAAGTCTTTTCCTTCTTTCTCAACACAAAACATTTAGGCAAACCAAACCATGGCTAGAAGGGGGTAGAAAAAGAGAAGAAAATCACCCCCCCAAACAAGATTCTGATGGTGACATTAACTTGAAGACTCTGGTTTTCTGAGGTGTTACATACCCAGGGATGTTAGTAGGCAAATTTAAGGATGGAGCTTTAACTCCATGTGGTTAAAGGTTTGAATGTGTGAAATGATAAGGTCAAAAACTGCTTTTTCATTTTCATATTTTTACTTTTACAGTATCAGTTAATCTAGAGTCCAACCCGAGGCTCAATATTTTTTGTTGTTCGATATTCTATTTATTAAATAGGAGCCCGATCTGCTCATCAGATTTCATGCAAAATGAACCACATCATAATCAGTAAATACTTTGCATGTTTTCATCCATCGGTCATAAATACAAAGCCATTAAAGTGGTTTGTAACTTTTTTGGTTTTCCCGTTTGATTAAAATACAACTCTTCACCAAGAAATGAACTCTTGCAACACCACAAACCTAGAAAGGTTTCTAGGAAGTAAGCCACTCAGGACAAACAACTAAACCACGCAATGCCGGCTTTGCTGAGGGGAGAGGATTGAACAGATACCTCCTCTCGTGTTTGATGGGCAGCAAACACAATCCTTCTTCTCAAAGAACGCTGGCTATGAAGTTCTCAGTAACCCATCATCAGATCTAGATTGCACAAAAGTATAAAGAGGATTTAGAGACTATAAGGTCCTTTAAACATTTATCAGCTTTAAGGTACATATTAACTCTGAACTGTTGGCTATCGAACTTTCAGGTCACCATCACGTGATAAAAGTCCTTTGTAAAATCTCCTTGAATGCCAGAGCATTAGTGTAAAGATATTGTCCACTATTCAACTTCGCTAAGAGCAGCATTTGATTTCTCCTGCTACATCTTAATGGTCTCCTGGCAGGAGACTCAGGAGAAGTAGGAGATTCATGTCCTATCTATCAGATCACTGGAGGTTCTCCTGCAAATCTACTGCTAGATCCATGTGGTTGTGTGGGAAGCCTGCAGTTTGTTCATCAGCAACATCTAAAAAAAATGGCTTAAAGCTAAAATAAAGTTAGGTGAGAGAGACCCACAAGATGTAAAACATTCTGAGATGCTTCTGCTACGTTTACCTCTCAGCTAATTCCCCCATCCTAACGGGGTCAAATAAATCTTTAAATTTACTCAAAGGACACATTTAACCTCCAGCTGGATCACCATTCTATCATTTTTCTGTGGCACAAGCACTCTCAGCAAAATATTGTCTTTCATGAGGCTGCTAGTATGGAGTGAGTAGATCACCAAAATCAAACCCATAATTTTTTAGTGCTTGGTTTAGATTAAAACTAGATCTTTGATATTAAGTGCTGAAAAATTTAACGGGCCAGTCTACAGCAATTAGCAGTATTGGGCAAACATCATGTTTTGCAGGATCATAAACTGCATATGTAATAGTAATAGGAAACAGAAATGTTTGAATGACAAAAATACCTAAAACGAGATGAAATGTGTAGAATGTTGGAAGAATTCAGATGGGGAGGGAGGGAGGAATATGAGCAGGATGAATGTTAGCAGTCCAGAAGGTGACTCCCAGCTAGAAAATCGTCCTGTTGATTCTTCTTTGATTTCACCCTCATTTCTGTTAGCGTGTTTCGTGGGTTTTGTTGGTGTTTTTTCCCCCCCAAGCACTACTCTTGCTGCACCATTTCTAATTCCATTGTGAATGATTATCAGTGATGTTATAGCACTGTAAATTTAGATTATAAATGCGCCTTCACAATAAGGACCTTATCTTTATTGAGAGATAGAGGATAATCACAATATAAGTTGGTTTGTTTTATAAAGATGCATTCTACAGTGTTTATTAAGCACTTCCCTAGCAACTTCAGAAGCCATAGCATACCTGAGCTGTCTAATTTTCCATTTGCTCTTGTAAGCAAGCACTTAAAAATACAAATTAAAAAAATATATACAACCACCATCAGATAATAACCAGAGAATTAACCTCTAGAAAGGATATAAGTAGGTATATAATACGTACACACACCCTAAGCCAGTGTAGATTGTGTAAAATGCCAATCCTGTACGTGGGAAGATAATAGCTTATGCCAGCTTTGTTTCTTCAATCTTAACAGGCAGATGATGTATCAGTGAAATCCTGTGTACTTGGTTCCCTGCCAGGCCTTGTTCATTTAAATTCCTGGCTTGCCCCCAGCTTAGGGAAGTGAGTCACATTTCCCAAACCTTCCCCAAATCCTGTCCTCAATGAATAATTTCAGTTCCCCCCCAGCGCTAGCTGAGCCACGATCCTGCTCAAGGGGCTTCCTCGGGCACTTTGGGAGCCAGAACAAGGGAAGAGATGGGGGTACAGAAAGCAACAAAAGAACTAAGTGGAACCACGTCCCAAGAAGAATGTTTGACGAGAGATCAATCTTAACAAGCAGAACTTTTGCTTCTAGTTAGTGAAGTGTGCAGGGAAGGTTTCTTTCTCTGTTTTTCTTCAGTTGTTTTTAAGCAGGCCATCTGCACGCATGGAAAGCAGGGCTTTTTCCTCTTTAGAAGTTTTTTATTATACATCTTCCTTTAAAAGAAAAAGGAGAAGAGAATCAGTTTATAGGGTAGGGGCGTTTCCATTTATTTTATGGCAGTCAATTGAAATTCATTGTTGCCTTAAAAATAACGAGAGGAAGAGGCAAGTAAACAATTCCAGGCAATTCCTTGGCTTTGCTGGTACCGAGATGGCCTTAGACGGAGGTTTATGTATGGAGACCATTATTGCATTTTACATCAGTGTGGCTCAGGATCCCTGCAGTTTTATTCCATAAAAGCTACAGATTTTGTCATTTAAAAGCAAACAAAAAAATCCAGTGCAGTCATATACCATGCAGAATTTAACAGACTATTCTCATTATTTCTACTACTACATGTGTTTAGTACAAAAAAAAATGCTGCCGTTTCAAATGTTTCAGGAGAACGCCAATAAAAAGATAGAAATGTGTAGAAGGCAGCTTTCAAATAAAAAAAAATTCCTCATTCCCATTTTATAACCTTAAACTACATCATGCCTGTTAAAGACTTAATTTTTTGCCTTATTGCAGGTGCTGTGTAGACGTGTGAGCTTTGCACGCAGAACCTGATAATTGATGCGGACAATTTTAACGTGAATGCGCATTACAGGACTCGCCAGCAGTCGCGAGTAAGAAATTGCCTCTGTCTAGATAAGAGTCTATAATCCTATTTTGATATTGCTGCCTTGCAACACTTCAATGTGCAGTGAAATGTGAACATCAACGGAAACGTGCTAAACTGCGAGAAAGAGATATGCTTACTTATGCAGATTTCAAGAAATGTAAAGAGACTTTATTCATCTTAGGCTTGGCTTGTGTAATCCCAGAGCATTTCACGGAACTGCCCAATGTACGGAGGCTTTGCATAGAGAAAACCTGTAATTAAGCATGGCAGCAGGAAGAAAAATCTTGTTCGTTATGTAGATACAACAGTGCAGAAGAGAAACAGATTAAGGGAGAGCAGCCAAGAATTTCATTGTTTGTCCTTCAAAACATTGTGTAAGATGCAGAATTTAGCAAACTAAGCAACAGAAGAATCTAACATCTTCCCGTTAGGCTTTCCTTGCCCTTTTTTTTTTTTTTCAAGTGAACATGGAATTTTAGAGAAAGAAATACAAAAACAAGGGGCCAAAATATTGAAACCAAGAGGCTCCTTTTTAATAATATGCAAGAAGATCCTGTTTTCTCAGAAACGAATTTTAGCAAGGCCAGATGTATTGATTTCATTATAAGGTGATGGTCGTACTAAGGAAAGTTATTGACATGTTCAGCAACCAAAGAAAGTCTTCTTGGAAAGACTCCAAAATACTCTTATTGAATTTTAATGCACAAACTTGATTACTATAGTTACTGACAAGTTTCCAAGTCATGGACAGGACCCTGCCAAACAAGCTGTAAGGAAGATACTACAACAAGGATTTTTAGCAAATTGCAGTAGAGGTTGCCTTCTTCAGAAATCTTGCAAATGTCTTGGCTTTCCTTGGAGCACCGGGTAGGATTTTCAGTCCTCACTTCTCCACAGCCTTTCTAGTCCTAGCAGTCAGCCAACAAGGCTTGCACACAAACTGCACACACGTGGGTACATTTCAAAATTTTTAGAGGGCTTCACAGAATATGAGCTGATGCCTCTGTTGGAATCTAGTCCGGTAGCTCAGCACACGGTGCTTACATATTCCACACAAGGAGAAACTGCAGGGCTCAATTCCCAACCCCCCCCAGGCATTTTTAAAACTGAGATGAATGGCAAAAGTGAATAATTGCGGTAGTATTTAGAGTAATTAAGATTTTAGGTTGTGTTTCTTTCTTGAGGTGTTTTATATCAAGTTACACCAATGTATTTTAGGGTATTATTTGCGACGCATTCCTAGGGATGCCCGAAGCTTCTAAAACATATGGTTAGGTGCCCTTTTCAGCATTTCTGCTCATCTAAATAAATAATTCAATGTGCCAGAATCTTTCATATCAACCAGGAGAAGATGCACAATCTGGTAGAAGTATCTTTCTCAAATTATTTGCAGTAAACAGTGTATATTTCTCCATCTGCATACCTTCAGGCCTTACTTATAAAAAAAGTAAATGATTTCCCAGAATGCTCTGACAGAAATGTTCACCAGCAAACTATTTTCTAGATGATTGATTTGCCACTATCCTGCAAAATACATAGGAACAAAGAGTCTTTTACTTTTGCTAAGACTGGCAGACACTCATTGAAAGCCTAAAGGAGAACGTCATCATGTCCTGAGATGTCCGAAAGAAATACAGAAATTTAGGGGAGGAAAAAAAGGTGGAGAAAGACGTAATGGTTGAAAGAACCATTTGAACCATTATAAACATTTCTAGAACACTAGCACAAAGAATACACCAACCCAGCCTTTCTTAGGTGCACCAGAATACCTGACCCTACCTGTCCCCCACCCCCAAACCACCTGATCTAGGGAAAATAAACAAACAAACAAAAAAGGTGGTTTGATCAAAGTCTTGTGGAGCAAGACGAATTCAAGGTTAAGGGTGCTGCTTCCATTCACATGTTGGCTGGTCCTACCTCTTGCTACTTAGAATTTTTAAGGAGATGATGGTAATTCTCAGGAACACTGTCAGTGGCCTTAAGGTAGCTTTTATCAAGCTTGGATTTACATTCAGCATCCAGCACGTGCGTTCTATAAGCACAGGTATAAAAATCCCTCCCCTCCTCTCTGCCATTCTCCCTCTCCCCTCCTCACAAATGCACTTACACATAAACAGCAATTTTTTGTCTCTAACCAATGGAATACAGCTATCTTCAACTTGGAATTAGGGCTACTCTTCAACACCAGCAATATTGTACAGTGTATTTACAGGGGAAATAATTATTAATTTCCACACTTTGTTTCACTCTTGGCAGCTGGCACTTTAATTACAGAGGCAAAATGAAAACTAAGCACTTGTTTGTCAAGAGCAAAACAAAATAAGTGTTTTGTCCTGAGGGTTGATTAGATTCACTACTTGAAAAAAAAAATAAAAATGTAACATTCATTTAGAACTGTAGAGTGAAAATTTGGGGAAGCAAAATCAATTACTCCTGGTGGAATGCATCCAGGATGCTGCATTTTATTTTATGACACTTACAAGTGCCATGAAATCTTCAGTACCTACAGGTGGTCAAGGTCTCTTGCTGTATCTCACCAAGAACTGACACTTTTAGAGGCGGCTCATCCCTGTTTCATGATCTGTTTCACGACAGCTTAACACCATCTAGCTCTGCACCTGGCTCCCCACAGCGCCAGGATTTTCCTTAGAGAGCTTCCATCTAGGAATGCAGAAAATTCACTCCTTGTTTTTCATATTAGAGATTATTATCTACACCATAGTTGATGTAGATTAAAAAGCAAGCAGCTGCCTCCACGCAGTTCTGGATAATACATCTGTAGTTTTAATTGCACCATCGTTTTTTAAAATTTATTTTCCTTTTAATTACTGCTTGGTATTTGCCATTGCTCCTGTCAAATCAGTATTTCTAATTTGCTTTCCTCCTGGTGAACTATATCGGTCTTTATCAACATTCACTGGAACAGACCCATTTCCCTGCTGGGACTTGCCAAGTTCCATTCTGGACAGGTATTGTACTGGTGCAGCATCACATCCCATCCTCCGTTTTACACTAGGGGCCAGATTAAATGATTATTTAGTTACCTATGTTCAAAACCTTCATTCCTTTCTTTTTAACAGGGTATTGTCTCAGTAGAAATGGCAACTCTGCATTTTTGCAGGCCAGGACTCAATAGCTAAGAGAACTCCCTCCCTTCCTTCTGAGGATGCTGAATTTGTACAGTAGGCCAACAGCTGGGAACATCGCTAGTAAGAGATATTCTTATCGCATACAACACTAATGGTGAAAATAATCCAGACTTAATAAGGGAATGGCATTCGGTAAGTTGGATACTCAACTCATAGCCTTTTTGGCTGAAAATGACACACATGCAGCTTCCTTCTTTCTGAAGGGCCTCTGAGACGAGGACAAGAACAGCAACACGTTAAATTATTCAGTCTGGTCATCCCCCTCCATCCTCGCCCCTTCCTTACAGCACCAGACAGAGCATGCAAAATCACATCCTACCTGCCGAGATATGACACAACACGTGGATACATCCATAACCCAGTGTCCCTCACGTGGCCCATAACAGCACTGCCTTCTCATGTCCTTCCAAACACATGCTGGAAAATGCCAGCAGCCCCTCAGACCGGGCAGCTGCACCACACTCCTCTCACTCACGTGCTTGGTGCGTAACCACAGGACACCTGCTTTTTTGTCATATAATACAAGAGGGATCAATTCAAGCCAGGGATAAGGAGCTGTACAGCCTCTCCCAGACACTAGACAGGTCACGACTACATTGCCTACAACTGTAGAAGCATCTTTGAGTAGCTTAGCACAAGGTAGTCTTCCCCCCGAGTTAGTTTTTACACACAAGCACAGCACAAACAGATTTAAGTCTCTTGTCTTGAGCTGCATCACCTTTACGAGCAGAACTCATGGGACTAACCTACATCCTGGTTACCAGAAAAAGTGTAACTAAAGTAGCAAACCCAAAAGCATTTCCCATTACCTTGTAGCTATGTCCCATCCTCACTGCTTTCTTCCGAGGGTTACAGCAGTTTACGGTTCCTCTTCTCTTGTCAAGCTCAAGCCATATAAGCCCAGCAAAATATTTCTAACCAGATCTTTCCTTTTCAAAACTCCCAGCAGGCAGCTTCCTTACAGGTGCTCACTGTAACCACACCCGGTCCTTATATCCTCCTCGACATCCTAATGCAAGGTAGTTCATTTCCTTGTTGTCTTCCAATTATTTAAATGACCTTCACCTTGGTTTTGGCAACTTAACCAAAGTCACCTGTGCTCTCCCTGCTCCCCCACTCATAGAATTAAAAAATTTTTAAAAGAGATCCTGAGTAATTTTGGGGATTGTGTAGGATTATGTGCCTGGAAAATGCAGCTGGAATGACTGAGGAATGAGAACCATTACGACTTTTTCTGACAGTGTTAATTTAAATGAGTACAGACATACCCCCACCAGCTTCTCTGGTTGATGTTAACGAGTCACCAACTGCTTTCGATAGTTTTGGCAGCGAGGCATTAAGGAATCTTAACTAAACTAAGGGAGAAAACGAATGTTTTGATGAGGTCATTTTGCCAGCACTCCTCCTTACGGTAATCATCTCAACCCACCAGAAAGTTTTTCTTCGCTGTACGTAGATACATCTTGAGGGATCCTTCATTATTCCACTCATTTCAGGCGTGCAGACAGGAAGAGCTAGAATACATTTGTGGGGCTGTCACTCGTGACCAAGTCAGTGGGTCAGCACCACGGACGTGTCAAATTAAAATGTATTTCCCTTGTCTTAGCTTGTTATGAATTGCAAAGCTACAGATGAAACTTGCCAGTTAATTGTCAGGCAAACTCTACATGAGACTAGGACTGTGTTCTGTACCGTGCAAAACTCTCTGGAATGACATTTTGGATGGTTTTAAATTCAGAGAACATCTTTTCACTGGAGCGTGATGAGCTGGTCTAAAAAAAAAGGTCACAACAACTGACCCAGTGGCTGCTTGTGGTTTGTGTGAAATCTTTCATCAGCCATCTCGGAACTGAAGGAATAGTGATTTTCAGTCCTGTCTGGAGGTTGGGAGGGATTTTAATTAGAACCCAGGCTATGAGATGCTAGAGTCTTGTGATTCCTTTCTAGTCTTGCCATTTTGAAATGTCCAGTCTGAAATAATACTGACACAGTGACAAGAATAATTGTTTTTCTTTTATTGTTGTTGCTATTATATGTTTAACCTTACAATTAGTGGGTATTTCTAGCTTAGTTACGGCTGAACATCATTAAAAAAACAAGACAAAACAACTCAACAAAACCCTAAAGAACCAAGCAACTTCACAGTTTTCTCCTGACAAGCCATCAGTCCAGATGAGAAAACAAAAAGCAAAATAAGACTTTCATATGTAGCCCATAAGCCTCACATCTGTGGCGTGTCAGGACCTGGCATTTCCAGAAGCAAACCCACAGGCAAAAAATGTCAACTTCTGAGAATTTGGGTTCAGGTGCAAGATACCAAATCGTGTAAGAACAGATGAGAGACTTCGGCATGGAATCTGCTCTTGTGGGTAGGGCTCTGGCATGGTGCAGCAGCGGGACAGAATTACGACCAGAATGAGTCTGGTTTCTGAGCAACCTCAATTATCTGCTAATGGCCCAGCATTACATGGTCAAATGTGCTCTAAATTAGTCTAACTCCCTCTCCTGTAATATAAGCCAAGCTCATCTGCTGTGGGACGTTTAGTGCAAGCGGGATAAACAGTACAAAATGCTGAAAAATTTTATTTGCCATCATTTTCCTAAAACTTGCAGGAATTGAAGTACCAGCTTTAGTGACAAATGACACACTGCTGCAGCAGCCAGGGGTTACAGATGGCCTTGTTAAAAACTCTCGTAAAGAAGTCTATCAGCAACAGGCAGACACGAAAGAGAAACCACTTTCAAACACTTCAGAGAGAACGCCGAATTAAAACAGAGACCCGCGGGAGCAGTTCAGTGAAGCTTTTCACCATCATTCATTAGTTAGTCATTCAAATATTTTGATAAACAATCATGTACATTAATTATTTTTTCAAGTACGCGTGCTTTTCTGATGGCTGAGTCAGCCCACTTGATGTAAACAGAGCACAGCAGGAAAACTCAACGAGCAGTCCCCCAAAGGTGGCTCAGAGGTAGAACGTGCTGCGTCAGTGATGGGCAATTAATGAGTGTTTGAGCCTCTTTTTCCACCTGTTTACCATCAGTGCTCTTCTGCTGTGGGGCTGTTCACATTGTTTAATCATCCCTCCCACGCAGGTCGGCACTAACGTGGTTTGGATGGGGAACAGCGACCAGAACCGTGAGCCTCGGGCTGGATGGGACCTTTGGGCTTTGAAAAAATTCCTGTCCACCCCCCAGTGTCACTCCAGATTCAAAAGGATGGCAGAGCCAGGTGCCAGCCTGCAACAAGGCAAGAGACCTTTAGCTGAGACGAGCACACAGGTTGCATCAGCAAGATATCGTGTTCGTGCAGCTCTCCTCTTTCAGTCTCAGTTTGGCTTGGACTTGGAAATAAAAAATACCAAGTCCGGCCAAGCTCTGTCCTTCCTCTGCCTCGGAAGAACGCATTACTCCTAGGTTGGAGTTCAGTCGTAGGTCTCAAAGTTTGAGTGCTATTAGCACAAAATCATGATGACATCCATAGAAGTCTCTTAGGGCCTGGTAGTTTTTCCCCATGTATAAATTTTATTTTGGAAATCATAAAAAGTAAGCTACGGCCTTAGATTTTTCTTGTTTCAGGACTAGCTGCTTAAATGAAACAAGTCTTTTAAAGAATTAAGTAAAATATAGATGAGTAAAATTTAATAGCAAGCCAGACACTCCTGTCTGTTGACAAGTCATTTTGCTGTGGAGAGTAATCCAAAAGCTTTACCATATCTCCAGTATTAATTTCCTCACTTGTCCAGTTTTTCAGCATTTCCATGCTTTCATCTTTTTTAAAAGCATTCTCTTTGGGTTTTTTTCTAGCTGTATTAAACTGTATGTCTAACTAGCGTTAAAATTTATTACTCTTGGTTGCCCTTCTCCTAGTACTCAGGACTGCCTACAGTGGAGGAAAATGAAAGTAAGCTTTGGAGCTTAAAACTCGCTTTTACAAAATTCTTGTTTAATTGTTCTCATTAAATATGCAAGATCTCATGAATTGGCAAGCAGGACTTAGATATAAAAGAGACACATTAAACATCAAAAGTGGGAGGAAATGATTCAGGAAATGCAAGTTTCAGAAATGAGGAAAATTTACATGATATCAAGTGTACAGTAAAGGTATTTAATTGAAGTTCCCCACAAAAACAATGTGCAGTGAAAAAAGAAAAACCCCACAGTGTACTAGTTCTGGCTGTTGGGCTTTAGTCCTTTAATTCTTTAAAAGTCTATTGCAATAAAACTCGATTTGTTACGCATTTGGTGTGCCAGCACTCCCCCTGATTATTTGATTCAATAAGATGTTAAATTGCCTTTACCAGCATTTATGAGCTTTTTTTTCTGGAACGTCAGAAAAGAAGGGCTGGCATCTTGTTAAAGATTTTATCCATTTAATGAGGTTTTTGGTTTCGTCTAGTTTTGTTTTAACAAAGTCACTGTGTTTTCATTCCTTTGAGAGGATCAGGAGACTCTTCCTACTCATTCAGTTTTAAAAGAAACAGCAAGAAGTAAAACAGGATTATTTTTTAAAGAACCAATCGCAAACTGTGCAAACACGCTTTGCTTTCACTTGCAAAATGATCTTGGATTCCGCAGGTTAGAAAACTGATCCATATGATGTCAAAGAGCATGTCTACATCGAATAGCGAGGAGGAGCCCAAAGCTGTTTTCAGCTCAGGTCCAGCGGCTGGAAGCCTTGTCCTCCAGGAAAGCTTCATGTATTTTAGGCTTCAGGATCTAGAACCATATCAAGACATTGGGTTTTAGATGGCCATCTCTGCTGAGCTCAGAAGGGTATCAGAAGGGCATTGGGACTCCAACTAAAGTGCTTACAAATAAAGAGAAAGTCTCCAATTTTAATTTTTCTTAACTTAGCGAAACGTTCCTGACAGGAATTTTAAAGAGGTGCTAGTACTACTGATTTAAAAAATATGCCTTCAGCAGTCTGAAACAGTCGTTTTTCTTCAACAAAAAGTTTCAGGCTGTGCCCCCTTGTCCCACCCTTTCAAATTCTGGATCACCTTGCAGCTTTTTCCTGAACGGCACCATTTGTTGTGATAAATGCAGTCATTTTCTTCTGTCCTGCAGCGCTCCTAAGTTCACAGCCATATCCCTGGAATATCTTCCTTGAACAATGGTGTTTGCAAATAAATTTATGAGAAGAAAAGAGCAATTTTAAAAGGTAGCTAAGATACTTATTTGAACTTAGTTATACTTGCTTGCTATCACCTTGTCAGTTAGGGATCTCTCAATTCCCACATCTGAGAGTAACTTGGTTTACATTTGTTCTTTGCCTTGTCATTGTAAAATTGCTGCCTCCAAAATTCCTAGACACAACCTTGACCTCAAAGTTAAACGATCCATTACAGAGATATTTTATCCATTTTTTCCATGACAAAGATATTTTCCTTTGTCTGAACTCTGATTTTGTAACGGGTACCCAAACAAAGCAAACCTCATATTTAGATAAGTTGTGTGGACAATGATTCTCGGTTAAGATCAGCTCCCTGTTTCTGATGAATTGCATTACAGAGCAGAGACCTCTTGTCCCTCAGCCAATAGGAAGGGCTCATATTTCTCTCAAAGGTAGAAATAAAATGAAAATAAAAGGGCAAGGAGACTTTGCCTGGTAAATCATTTATTAACCTTTGCACGTTAGTATTCTCCAGAGATGTGAATTGCTTGCTTTGGCCAAGCCGGCCACTTCTCCTTCACCTTCTAGGTCCTATTGCAATTCATCGTCCAGGACTAGTGAAGAGAAAAATGAAAATGCGTATTTTAAATTGCTGTTTTACCAGCGAATGACAGGTATTTGCTGTCTCCCAGCTCCCTTTACCGAAGAGCTGCTGCTGAGGCACGAAATCGCGACGCTGCCGCTGACGAAAGGTTTCGCCGAATTGCAGCGCCCAGGAAAATGACCACGTACAAACAGCATTTACAAGATTTGTAATGCCTGGGAACAACGCTGGCTTCCAAAAGAGTTATTTCATGCTAGAGGAAGACTCCAGCTCCCGTGTTTCCGACACAGCGAACGCTCCCAGCGCAAACCTCCTTCAGCCGGGGCCAGGTTCGACTCTTTTGGGGACTCGCAGGGGGTTTTGCAAAGCCGGGCTCTTCCCGTCCCGTCCGTAGCCGGGGCTACAGTGACACCTAGGAACTGCTTGGCTAATTACAGCCCCGCCTTGGCTAATTGCAGCCCGGCTTGCCCATGCTCTCGGCTTCCGTACCAGGCTCCATATGGTGGCTACGCCAGCAGTTCATTCCCCAGGAGAAGTAACATCTGCTAGGTATCTTACCGAGCAGACTAAATTTGCTTCTTATGTAATATTTAAGGGTTAAGTAACAATTCCAGTGCTATAGATTCGACAAACCCTTCAAAAAGAAAACTGCATTCTCAGCTGTATTGTAAATAATAACCAAGAATATCTAAAAAAGCAGGACTTTGCAGTTTTTGCACGGCTTGAAGAGGTTTTTCATGTATTAAAACTCAACAACAGTCCCATAAGAATTAGAAAATTTCTGGTTTTAGGGACTTTTTGGGCACTTTTCCCCAGTGTTTAGATGTTTCTATGCAACGAGGAGACTGCACTTTCCACCTTACTGTACTTTCCACTTCACTGTACTTTCCCACAGTAATTCAAGCTGTATAAATCCACAGGCTGCATCAATTAGTATCTTTTGACTGTTGGAGAAGCTGTTGTAGTCTCAGATAAGCAGCAAAACCGAGCTTAGAAGGGATAGCACAGGTGCCTCTGAGAGCAGAACAGCAGGTTAGTAGTGCAGATAATTGGCAATCAAAATAATTACTCAGTGATTGTTCTCTTCTTCCAAGCGAAAGCAATGACATTCTCTTCTTCCAAGAGAAAGCAATGACATTTCATCTTGTTCAGTTAGTGGTTTTCTGGTTGATGAAGAAAGGTATTCTAAAACACCCTTCTTTCTTCATTTACAGATCCCGACTCTGAGAAAAAACCAGTTAAAACTCTCATCATGTTGGAATTCCACCAAGAAGCCTTTATATTAGGTAACATTTTTGCTGGTTTTTATAGCCTTACTTTGCTCTTACTTCAATTAAAGCCAAAGCAAGTGTGCTTGTGTCACACAGCCGGCCCTTTTTGTAGTCCTACTGATGTCTTTAAAAGGCCAAACACTGACTGCTAATTACTTTAAAAGAGCACAGGTCAAGGTAACTAGTAGTCAAGTCAGCATGACATTTCTATTGATTATGTCCTAAAATTGCCTCACCTAACTGAAAACAGTTAGCTAGTAAGTTGAGGTTTTAACTGAACTCCTTGAACCTTTAAAACCACAAGCTATGGAGATGCCTGTGGTTCCCTCACTGTGTTTTTGAGCCACATATAATCCTGACATTCTTTGCTTCTGAGGTTTCTTCTAGCTTAGAGTTTGAGCTTATAAAGTGATGTGATCCCATACAGGGTTTACAGCCAAAAGGCCCAAAGCACACTTTGACATCTGCTGATCGAACACACGTAACAACCATTGAGCGCGTTGCCTTCAGTCTGAGTAGGATGAATTGTTGGTAAAGTTCTTGTATGTAACATTCTCTTTCTTTAGCAACTCCTATGGCCTGAACAAAGAAAATCTTTCCTTTGTTTTGGAGGAGAGGACGAAGGCAGAAGAAACCCAGTTACTTAGGTCTTGCCTTCAATGCTGAAATACAAAGACACTGAGTTGAATCCATGCAAAGCAACTACAAAATAGTGCTGCTCTCAGGAGGCAAAGACAGGAAGGAACCTGAAGGCTTTGCTGTACTGCCCAGCAAGAAGCCTGGAGTATTTGTATTTCAGCAAGAATTGGATTGATCCATACAAATTTGCGGCATAAATTCTTTAAGCTACACTCAGATTTGTACATGAACCTTCTGAATTCTTGTCTGATTAACACATTTCCTAACTTGAAATACATTACTTGATAAACCAGAATTCTTTTTACTGTATGTGGTGAGACAGTATAATTCTGCAAATTATAAAGCACTTAATAGTCCCTTCTGCCACTTGCCAACACTGCTGATTATTGTCTGTCACTGGAAACCTGCTCTGCATGCGTGGCTGTGCTCCAAGCTAGCCCGTACAAACTAACTTCAGGAATTAGAAAACAATCATTACACTTGAACTACACGTGATAACATGACTGATAACCAAGTGAAGAGTACTTAGCATATTTGTGATTATCCCTGTGCAAAATTACTTACTAAGCAGACACTGTGCTCACAGAACATTGCATTCCTTCTTTATCCAGCATAGATTAATAACTTCTGAGTCAGACTTACGCCTGCATTCTGGGAATGAGGAAACACAGATCTTGTGGTTCCTGGTTTTGCACAAACTAGTTCTTTTCAGAGTAGCAGTTTTTACCGGGGGTGAAATGAAAACATCTGCCAACTGCAATTTCCTTCCAAGAGGCAGTGTCCACCAGTCACGGTCCACGCATGCCTGCAGCTCTGGGAGCCCTGATCTTCGATACACCACAGCCGCTGAGCCTTTGCTTTTCCCTGAACATTTATCACTGATTTGTCACCTTCACCAGCAGTGCTGTGTCAGATCCGAGTGGTACAGAGCAGGCTCAGCCCATGGACTCCTCACCCTTTCCGTGCACTCTGCTTGCTATGGCTTGTAGACAAAACAGCCGACGCGTCTTTCGCAGAGCCAAGCGCGGCACGGCAGCTTCTGCACTGCCTGTACCGTGAGGCTCCCAAATATATCTGAGCACTTCCCACACGCTCTGGATACCGAGACCCTCTCTGTGCAGGGCTAAAAGTACTCCATGCATATGAGTAAGCCCTAAGCAGCTTAGATCTGCTTTTACCTATCAGTGCAGGCAAAATCGAGGGAATTAGCCTCTTGGGGCGGGATTTTGCTCGCCTAACATCAGGTGCAATGTCGATGTGGCAGCTCAGCTAGCTGCTCCAGCCTTCTTTTTTCATTCAAGAGAACAAGGCACTTCAGGTCACCATCCACCTGACCCAGTTTAGACCTACTAGTGCCCAGTGAGTGCCTCAGAGCTGGCTACGATGGGAGCCCAAGGCTGCGCCAGCAGCCCAGGTTGACTCAGATTTATCAGCCGAAGCCCACCCTGGGGTCTAGGTGTGGTGTGTCGCACTTCAACACAGGACAAATTGCTTCTGAAAATAAAACTGACTTCGATCTTCAAAACCCCTACCACTAGTCCGCAGCCCAGGGGCTGGCAAGGAGCACACCTTCAATGGCTAATTTTAGGATGTCCTAGTTGTCTGCCTCGGAGGTGCTGCCATTCCTCTGTCTGATACCTAAGCAGTCAGTAGGGAAATTAAAGGGGATTAAAATAACGAGGCTATTTCATATCCTTCTCCAAATGAACCCAACCTGAACCTCATGGAATTTTCTAACGACTCCCTGAAAAATGGGTGTGCTCAATTCCAGTTGAGAAGACCACACAAAAGGCTGAGACTCTTCATCTCCATCAGAAAAGGCCTTTGGGTTACTAGAAACTACTGTTTTCTCCAAAGGCTGCATTTATTTTAAATTTAAAAAAAAAAAAGAAAAAACACAGACAAAATAAAGCACATTCTGCACTTTACTGTTTAAAAACAGCAGTGCAAGTTTTACTTAGCTTCCTTTGAATCAGAACCGCACACCTGAATTCAGGTCAGGTCACCCTGAGAGCATTTAAGCTCCAGAACAAGGATGACTCGAGTGTCCTTTCTGCCGCTGCAGTGCAGTGCCTCAGCACGATTTCCACTGCTGCCTGCAATTAAATGGAGCAGCCCCTGCTGCCCCAGCTTGCAAGCTCCTCTCACCTCTTGGGTGAAAAACAAAAGAGAAAAATCATCTTGTTTCTTCAGAGGCATCCTTAGAGCTTCTTCTCCAGGTGCCTGTTCCGTGCTCGTCCCTGCAGGCTGGCCAGGGTGTCCCGTGCTGCGGCTGTCACATCTGCTGGTCTCTGCTCCCATAGGAGCTCTGGGCTGGACATCTGCTGGTCTCTGCTCCCACAGGAGCTCTGGGCTGGAGCTTGGCTGGATTACAGCCCCATCTCCACGGTGAGAACCAGAAAGGTCGGTGCTTTTTCCAAGGGCCCTGCTCAGCCTGACATCTTCCTTGAGCACAGGAGTTATTCGCAAGTAAATGTTGCCTGTTCGCCTTCATCCTCCCCACAGGACACACAACCAAGCAACGCCAGGAATCGACACCACAGCAGCCTTTGAGCCTCCCTCTGCTAGAGAGAGGGAGGTGTAATCGCAGTTTTACGGTTGCTATTTGTTAGGGACGCAGGGAAAGGCAAGTTTTGTTTCTCCCAAATAAAGGGGGGGGAAAAAAAGGGAAGAAAAT
>NW_009694355.1:0-1880 GCF_000703405.1 Apaloderma vittatum
CGTTGGGGCTGCCCACACCAGCTGCTGGGCTACATCCCCGCGGGAGGCTCTGCCTGGAGCATCCCAGGGCCTCTGGGGCCAGGCAGGCTACACGCAGGGGCTTGGATCTCTTGCTGCTCTGACCTTTTCCCCCTGATTTTCCCCTTGTGAGGTGCAGCAGCACCAGGGCAGCAATGAGGCGGCGTCTGGGCTGTGCCGCTGTTGCAGGGGTGTGAGTGACCTCAGCTCGGGGACCCCGAGGGTGTCGGACCCTCCAGCTCTGTCCCACCTGTGCGCTTGGCTTGTTGGCTTCTGCTCCAGTCTGGCTGTTGCACCAGGCAGCTCCCTGCTCGCCTGTTAGGGCGAGAGCCACCTTGAATACAGATCATGCCAGGGCTCTGCCTGCCTTCCCAACACCACAGAGGAGCGTGGGGACACCGTGCCAGCTTTGGGGACCAGCTCCATGGGTGCCGAGGCCTGGACTAGAGAAGTTGGAGTGTCTGGAGGGATGCCAGTCGATGGGGATGGAGGGCAGTTATCTTTAAATTCCCAGGAGGCTGCGACGTGCCACGTGGATTGCAGATGCTGGGATGGGGCACGCGGGCAACGCGCTACAAGGAAGTAGGATGGAGGTCAGTCTGCTGTGCAGGTGCCCTCCCCCGGGTGTAAAACTGCCCGAAGCCCATGTCCCTGCCCCTGCAGAACCTCCACAGCTGCAGGGTCAGGCCTCAGCCAAAGCTCCACGAGCTGAAGCTCATCACTGTTGTGATCAGTGGGGGAACGCACATTCATTAGGAGGCTGCAGGACATAGGTGAGGAGGGCTGGAGAGGGTTTGGATGGCTTCCCTGGCTAATAATTCCATCTTACTCCTTCACATCACTGCTTTTACAGATGAGCTCCCATAGTGTTTCCTCCCCCTTACCTGTATCATCCTTGTTTCACTCCTCCCAAGCCAGAGAGCTGTTTTCCCACCTGTGTGCCCCTGCCCTGCTCAAAGCTGTGCAGCGGTTGAACCGTCCAGGAATCGGGGCGCAGTACTAGCACAGCTGAACCTGCTGAGAGCCCGTGCCCTTAACTCTGCTTTCGTGCTTGGGGCTGGGCTGTGACCCTCCACATGTGCCCAGCCTGAGCAGCTGCTTCGTGCAGAGACCTGACCTGCAGGTGCTCCCGTTCAGCTGCTTTAGATGTCTCATGGCAGTGATTACAAGTCTCTCCTTCCGCGCTGGCAGCGTGCCCCTCGGCCGGGGCAGCTCTCGCGTGTTTCGCAGCCTGGCTTGTATTTCCCCTCCGTTTCTCACCTGTCGCCTTGCCTGCCCCTCCATCCCCACTGCCTGCTGCTCGGAGGAGCCCAGGGATGCAGTTTGGGGTGAGGAACATCACACATGGTTATGAGGGGTTCAGCTCCTGTCACCTGTGAGCTGGTAACCTCTGCTTGGTGAAATTAAACAAGTCAGCCCCAACCTGCAACCATCACCCTGCCAAGATCGGCTCGGGGCTGTCAGCTCTCTGGAGGAAGAGTCATTTCAGAGCATTTAGATCGAGTGGATAAGCTGATGTGCTGCAAGATAGGGCTACTAAGTGTCTATCTCTATCTTTGCCCGCTGCTTTATCAGCCAGATTTCAGACACGATAAGGCATCAAGGGAGGAGAGAAATGGAGGGGGAGAGCAGCAGGGGAGACAGTCGCCCTGGGGCAGCAGGAGCTGAGGGGTCTGGCTCTCCCTGATTACTTTGCATTTGGATACTTGTGGAAGATGCTGTTGGGGGGTTTTCTTGGCCTGGGATGATGTTGGGCTCCTGGCTCCTCACCCCTCCACAAGGGGCCCCAGCCCTGCCCGTGTGCTGAGCCCCGCAGGGCACCCCAAAGCGACCCGCATCCCTAATGCCTCTGGATTTCTTTC
>NW_009694356.1:0-239 GCF_000703405.1 Apaloderma vittatum
ATAAAGCATCAGAGCAAGTCAGGGAGGGGAACACATGAAACATCCAGTGAAAGATTTCTGCTGACTTCAGTAAACTTTAGCTCAAGCAAACAGCCATGCATCAAACCAGGTTTTGATTAACGGGTTTCAGTGAGAACATATTTCATAAGCAAAGCTTACTAATACAAAGCATCCATTCTTGTTTTTTCTGAACTATCTTTTAATGGATGGAGTATGGAGTTAGAGCACCTTGGCAGTGC
>NW_009694356.1:264-523 GCF_000703405.1 Apaloderma vittatum
GAATGTGAACAAGAGGGCTATTACACCAAGTTCTCATATAGGAACCACAGAAGAGGTTGAGTAACTAACTGTCAAGGGAGTGCAGGCTGTCTTTCTAAAACCCAAAACTGAAGACAAGTCTTCCGTATCCCAGCAGAATGTCTAAGTGAACAGATTAGTTTTATCAGCACAGGAACACCTCTCTCTTTAGCAGGTAGCAACTGTCTGGCTTCTCTAACCTATCCTCTGTAATCACGCAGCTTTGGATAGGTTGTTTCGA
>NW_009694356.1:1118-1510 GCF_000703405.1 Apaloderma vittatum
CCTCATTGTAAATCATGGTGATCCTTCTCCACTCTTCTGAGTGCAATTCAGCACCTGCAGAACCCTCAGAGGGTAAAAGAAAAGGAGATGATCACTGCCTCACTTTTGCAGAGCAAAATGACAAGTTGAGGACAAAAGCATCAGGGGAAAAAAAAACAGATAAATGACTGTACATGACTAATACTTGCTAATCAAACCAAGATCTGTTTCGACTTTGCCCGCTCCTGGATTGAGCAAGAATTTATTTTCCAAAGCGAAGGCTCTTTCCCCAATTTTTATTTTATTTTTTAAACTACTTAGGGTGGAAGACAGAGGTATTGGAGTCAGAACTGAACACACTGAGTACCCTGGCAGGATCTCTTGTTTACTCTTCCTCATGAAGTCTGCATTTC
>NW_009694357.1:0-1875 GCF_000703405.1 Apaloderma vittatum
GATCTGTATGTGTTGTGAATGTGCATCCGAGAGCAGATGCTTTAGGAGTTTTCCTTGTCTCTTCCCTTTCTCGGAAAAGAAACAAAAATAAAACCGAAAAAAACCCCCAACACCCCCAAAACTCACCCTGTCATTGTTATTTGGAAACCAGATTCTTACATGGCAAGAATAAAAGAAGCATACAGCCGGCACACACACCCAGAGCAAACAAGTCCCCTTCCCCTCCCCCTCCAGTAAATACATGTCTGGCCCCTGCTTCGGTTTGTTTTGTAGTGGCTGAAAAATAATCATCTCGGGGCCAGCAGCTCGCCAATAAATAAAGGCTTTTTAAAAATTAAAACCCGGCATAACCTTTGTCGACCTAACCATCCTGCACTTGGGTCTCGATCCCCATCGGCTCTGTGCCTGCCGCAGAAGCGACCCAAAATGTAGGGGGGCTGTGGAGTTTGGTGGGGTAATTCCCCCCGCGACTCCTGGCGGCGTTAAATCCCGTATCAGCACAGGCACCCTCCAGCCTGGATCCAGCGTCCGAGCGGGGTTTTCAGGACGAAATAGATAGAATGAACAGATAGATAGATAGATAGATGACAGATGATAGACAAACAGACAGACAGACTGATGGAAGGAAGAAAGGAAGGAAGGGAGGAAGGGAGGAAGGGAGGAAGGGAGGAAGGGAGGAAGGAAGAAGTAACACTGCCCACCAGCTAAGGTTGTTTAAGAAAGGTTTTCCTCATCACTGTCACTAAATAGTTAAAATATTTCCAAGGCTGACCGAAAGTGGCTGAAATGTGCCAGTACCGAACATTATTCTTTGAACAAGGCAAGGATTTAATTTGAGAAGAAGTAGGATTCCTTTTAATTTGAAATAGGCATTAAAAGATAAACTGAATATTAATGCAGAGCTACACCTCTAATGCCAACAGCCCTCTCCTCTCCACCACGCCGTCACTTGGTCCTGTCTTTGCAGGCAGGAGTGTCTGGTCCGCAGATATTGCCTTCCCAGGCTGCAGCTTGGGAGCATATGCTGTCCTTGTCCTGACCCCCCAGACTCCCAGGGACAGAACACGAACAAATTCTATTTTCCTTATCCAAAAGGTTTCGAGGCAGAGGTCTCAGAAGTGTCCTCCACCGCTGCTGGGATTTTCGAGAGCCCAAGTTAAAGAGGAAAGCTTGGTCTTCTGTACAGTCTGCCTCTGGATTAGGGGAAAAAAAAAAATCATACGGACGACTAGATCCTTGAATACACTTTTTTTTTTTTTTTAATTTAAAGAAATTACTACATCTGAGATTAGAAAAAGAATCAAAACATCCAGGAAAATTCCCAGTTATAACTCCTGTTTTGGAGGACGGGAAAAAAAAGGTGAATGTTCATACAAATCCTACCTTCTGGAATTCCCCTTCGTCTTTATTTTGCTTTCTCTCTCTCTCTTTTTTACTCTCCTTCTTCCTCTCTTTCTCTTTCTTTTAAAGAAATTACTACATCTGAGATTAGAAAAAGAATCAAAACATCCAGGAAAATTCCCAGTTATAACTCCTGTTTTGGAGGACGGGAAAAAAAAGGTGAATGTTCATACAAATCCTACCTTCTGGAATTCCCCTTCGTCTTTATTTTGCTTTCTCTCTCTCTCTTTTTTACTCTCCTTCTTCCTCTCTTTCTCTTTCTTCTTTGCTTTCTTCCTTTCTTCCTCTCTTCCCTCCTCTATTTCTCTCTTTCTCTTTCCTTCTTTCTCTCTTTCTCTCGTTCGTTCTCCCTCTCTTCGTGTTTCTCCTCCTTTCTTCCTCTTCATCCCTTTTATCTTTTTTCCTTCCTTCCTTTTTTGCTTCCTTTCTCCATCCTTCCCTCCCCTTCTCCTTTTCCTCCTTCACTCTTTCACT
>NW_009694357.1:1917-2567 GCF_000703405.1 Apaloderma vittatum
TTCTCTTTCTCTATTCCTTTCTCTCACTCTTTTTTTATTTTTCCTGCCACCTCCTCCTCTCCTTTCCTTCTTTCTCTGCCTTTCCTGCCTCCCCTCCCCTCTCTCCGCTCTCTGTCCACTCAGTGGCGCCGGCACTGGGGATCTTTTCGGGGGGACGCGGTGAATTCCAGCCGGAGCCCCCGCGGGCTGGCCGCGCTCTGCTATTCTTTGAGGGCTCCAGCCCCAGTCTCTCTGCAGGAAGCAGAAGAGCTGATCCAAGTTCAAAGTCACGTCGCCGTCCCTCCTAAGAAGTGCTTTATTTCCCTCTGAACAGCAAAAAAAACCCCTTTCCCCCTTGTCACAGGGTAACAAGGGAAGGGAGCGAGGGAGGAAGGGGGGGGCTGGGGGGTGCAGAAGCACCAGCGGCCAGCCCCGCACTCCCTTGCCGGACCACCGCCAGAAACGCAGCCTTCGGCTCACGGCGGCTTTCGAGGGAGGAAAGCAAGTGGTCACCTAAAGTCGGTGCCAAAGTGGTTCATTGAAAAGAAGTTTTTCAACAGGTTTCTGGAGGTGCCAGACCTGCAGTGCAAACATCAGCCTTCCCAGGAACGCATTCCCCTCTGTAAGTTTCCCGAAATTTTCTTTAAAGCTGCTCTGCTCTTATTTTTTGC
>NW_009694358.1:0-36300 GCF_000703405.1 Apaloderma vittatum
GGGCAACAAAGCTGGTGAAAGGGCTGGAAAGTATGACCTATGACGAGCAGCTGAGGGAACTGGGTTTATTTAGTCTGGAGAAGAGGAGACTGAGAGGAGACCTTATTGCCCTCTACAGCTACCTAAAAGGAGGCTGTAGCGAGGCTGGTGTTGGTCTCTTCTCTCAAATTAGTAATGATAGGATGAGAGGGAATGGCCTCAAGTTGCACCAGGGGAGGTTTAGACTAGATATTCGGAAGAAATTCTTCACTGAGAGGGTAGTCAGGCACTGGAACAGGCTGCCCAGGGAGGTGGGGGAGTTGCCATCCCTGGAGGTGTTTAAAGAACGAAGAGATGCGGCGCTTGAGGATGTGGTGTAGTGGTTAGAGAAATGCTGGGAAAAAGGTTGGACTTGATGACCCTGGAGGTCCTTTCCAACCGTAATGATTCTGTGATTATTCCTTGTTAGCTGAGGGCACGCACCGGCCATCTCCATTGCCCTTAGACTGTACTGGTGAGGTAGTTTATTTAAAGGACTGTTTATTTTGAGAGGACTAAAATATTGTCCTTTGTTCACAAAGTATTTGGTATGTTTCAAATTCTTCATATGTCTTTATCAGCCTGGTTACTTTCATAGAAAATCCTTTTAGAAAATGGGAGTATTATATATACATTTTTGCAGAGCAGCTTGTTTACACTATAAAGGAGCTTATGAGTTTGCCTCAAGTTATTTCCAGAGACAAATAAACAATTAACTAGTCCCTCTGTCCAAAATGAGCTTCTACTTAAATTAGTAGTCTCTAAGTGTGGATGTCTAGTTTGTTACGGGACTGCAGACAACTTAAAGTGGAATTTTTAAGCAATGCTGGTAAATTGCTAAATGATTTAATTTTCAACATATTGCTCAGACTTGTTCATATTAGGTCATGGAGGGGCTATTTCTAGTAGTAGGTGATCATCTGGATTGCAAGTACTTTGCCATGAATTTCTGTAGAACTGTGGGATTTTCTTTCTGGTTCCTTCAGAACAGTAATGCCTTGGAAGTAGAGAGCTGAAATACATGCGAAATGTTTTGCATTTAAGTAGAAATCTAATAATGTAGTTGCTACCTGTCATGGACCTTTGTGGAATTGATATGGTTTGAGCCAGAAAAGCTTGAAATAAGTACACGTAATCCATTAATGGAATAAACCATGTGGGTAATATTTCCATTCTATTTCCATGCCTTAAGAGAAGTTCTTCTTGGGCTTGTAAGAACCTGCCTTCTTATTTTAATGCGATGCTGCCTGCAAGAGAGAATTTACACAGTCTCCAGCATCTGCATTTGTATTGTCTCTATTATTTTGGCACTTCCTTTTATTTTTCCCCCCAGCTCCCACTACAAATGTCTGGCTGCTGCTGTAAAAACAGTAGCTTTATACCTTCAGCGAGACAGTTACCCGGTCCCCGCAGGCGGGCATGGCAGCGCTGCTGTGTGGGTGAGGTGGCAGGATTTCTAACACATCCTGCATCTCCTCCCAGATACTGAATGTGACCTCTTGGAGGCGTTTCCAGCATCTGCTGGACTGGAGCCTTACACACTTGATCGCGATGTTTCCTGATAAAGGCGTCAGACTTTTAGCCTGGTCTTTTTTTATTTAAAAGTATAGTTGCTTTTTGTTATTAATAGATCAGGTGTTCTTTCAGGTTTGATATTAAACAAGGTGGTTTCTGAAATGTTGAGGCGTGTATTTCTTTTCTGTGCTCTGAAGCAATAGCCTCCCTGACGCCCCGCCGCAAAGCGTGGCATCTAATCACCACTTTATAACTTAGTTATCGTAGTCTCGGCTTATTTACACCGACAGATCTCAGTCAGATTTATCACTGCTGGTGCTGCAGCGCATTGTATAACAAAGCGAGCTGAGCTGAGCGGTTTCTATCGATTTGTAGGGCTGACTCCCCTAATGGAATTGCCGTTTTTATCAGAGAAATACTTGTTGTTGTGACATCAGCTCCTTGACATCCATGCCGTGTTTTAGTTTGTGCCTCAGCTGCTCGCTACAGCCTCTCAAGGGAGCCAGTACCACCCGTGCCTGGATACATGAGGCAGAGATGTGAAAGGGAGAGACGGGGGTGACCAGTCTTCCATTAAATATTTGCTCTTAATGTTCGAGCTGATCCTGCCTATTGTCCTTGGTATCTAATGGTATTCAAACAGCGGCGTCAGTGGAATAAAGGGAAAATGTTTCGTTTCGTGCCTACTACATTGTAAAGCGTAAAGAATTACATGCTGAAGAAGCTAAAGAATAAAACCCAGTGAGTAATGCATGCTTTTTCTATGGATTTTATCTGTCATCGTTGTGATTGCTGTTATGAATCGAGGCCAGTGATGCAGTCTGTGTGTGTGCGTGTGGTGCAGCAGATAATAGAACTCAGCATTTTGGTTATGATACAGTTGCTTTGCCTGCCACCCTCCTTTGCAGCCATAGATTGTTAAGCAGGTATTCCGGCTGCCTCTTGTGCGTAGGGATGTGGCTGAGAGGAGACCTCTCGGAAATGCTGATAAAATTGCATTGAAAGGACTCTTGGGGAATGCATTTGAGAAGGAAAAGAACAGAAGAGTGAGTGATGCTGCTAATATTGAAGATTAATGAAAGAAATGTATCCAAAAAACCCTGACGGTATGTGTTCAGGGCCTGTTTATTGCAAGATTGCTGATGTAAAGATTCAAGATTTAGAAACATCATTTTCTAAGGCCTTTTTGTTGAATTGTGTTTAGTGAATTGTCTTGGATGCTTTTTAATTGTGAAATACTTGTTTTGAATTAAGGCTTACTTAGTTTCTAATGTTATCAGAATAAAGTGTGCTCCTACACTCCTGCATTTTTACATCTGAACAAGTAGATTTAATGTTAAAATTCTTCCTGGATTTGGGTAGCTAGTGCTAACAAATTTTAGGGTTGTTTTGCTGTTGGCTTCAGTAAATAGAAGAATGCAGACTAGGAAACCTTTAATAATTGCACAGAAGAGAAAACGTGTCTTTAACGTGTAAGTACTTATGGCATTAGCATGATAGTAGACTAATGCTTTTATTAGCTAATATTTCTGGCTGATTTTACTGGTTTTTTGAGGGGTGTGTTTGTAATGATTACACTGTGTTGTGGATGTTATGCTCTCTGTTTATCTGCTCAGTATTTTGGCATTAGGTGTTTATACTTCATTTTTCCCCAAGCCATCTTTCTTGAAAATGTCATCATAGGGCTGAGCATCTTACTAACCTAATTATTGCTGTGAGCTATTTTATTGTAGGTATAGATATTTGGGGTTGCTTTATCTCCTACCTGATACTACAAAATAACTCTGAAAGGCTTCTTGCTACAGTAGTGTGGCCTGTAAATATTTTTCTTGCTCGTGAGGCAGGTTTTTCCCTTCATCTGTCACTGTATTGGCAGCAGTGATTAGGTTATTCGGAGCACGTGAACCGATTTCATCCCCCAATGAAGAAAGGAACTAGTGCGACCATAGAGACTATTCTGAAGACATAGATTGGATTGCACTGGATAATTAGGCAATTTTGAAACTGCTAGTAACCCTCTCCTGGTTTTTTAGCAACTGAAGTGACAGTGGGGAAAATTGTATTCTTCTGGATAGAAGATATATTGTTGCTCGGGATTTGAAAATAGCTGTGTCATAGTTTCTCAAGAACACCTGAAATCTCTTCCTCTGGCTGAACTCTGTGCCATGTTTGGTTGGTTTTTTTCATAAATGGCATATTTGAAAAATATTCGTGCAGATTATGAGACAGGGTAAGTTACTGAAAACAGAATTGTAGTTAAAGGCCTATTTTGCTTATAAGCATTTGAAGTTTTTAATTCTAAAACGATTTCAACGTTATTCTTTATTGGACATTTCATAGCTAAGAAGAAAGAGCTAGGCCTCCTTTCAATATCTTCCCTTACTTTAAGATACTAGATGTCTTAGCAGGTGTTTGTATACCAACTACTAAACTGTAAACTAAAAATCTTGTGGAATAAGGAGGACTCTGTCTAGTTTTTTAAGGTGTCTTAACATAGCTTGTGGCTTGTGGTGGTGTTTTTTCCCTTTTTTTAATCCACCCCCCCTCTTAGTGATTGCTCAGAATGTAGTGTAATCATGCAGGGAAGATGTCACCTGGTTTTAGAAAATTTCTCTTGAATGTAATGTCTAGCTCCATCCCCCTGTGTTCTCTCTTACTTCCAATCTGTGCTTCCTGTGAGTTGGAAAATCCCTTTTCTTATGCAGGTGTTTGGGGTAGCTGGACTGGCAAGAAGGTGCTGAAGCTTTTTGTGGTATTTCTTGGAATTAGTGGGCATCTGTGAGCCTGTTAAACCGGTGCTGGGCCTGTTTGGTGCAGCAGCTTGAAAAAAGCAGTTTAATATGTAACCTCTTAAATGATGTGGTCACAGTTAATTTTGTGTTATTGTACTTGGATTCTCTGTAATACTTTTCGAAATTAGTTGCTCTGTGCAAGTTATGGTTTCCAGTGTTTGACTGAGCTGCAGAAATAGCAAGAGAGGCCTCCGGGGCAGGAAAATGGGCTCTTCAGCATTTATCTCGTGGATTTTTGAGCCGCTGTGTGGGAAGGCAGATTTTGTGAGAGACTTCAGGTGCTGCTCACTTGAGATGGAGAACACTTCAGCAGCGAGGCAGTGTGAGGTGAGTGAGTAGCGACAGCAGTTGGCTAGCTGCTGAAGACTGACTGTCGGTACAAATCTGAACGGTAAATAAATCTCCAGAAGTAAAAAGAGCAAAAAGCAGCAAAGTTTTGGCATGCCGAGAGAGGGGGTTTTCGGAAGAGATGTGTGAGGGCCTGAACCGTCACCGTCAGTGCAAGAGTTAAGTGTTGAACAGATTGTGCAGTTCTGCCCCTAAACCACAGGGGGAAGGGAATGACTTGGGTAGTGGGAAAAATGAAAAACTGAGATTCTCAATATTGCCTAGAAAGTGCCGTGTTTGTAATTGTGAAGTTTCATTACTAATTCTGCGTGAGGGATTGTCCTTGAGTTATTAGCCAGGAAATATTTACAAGGAAACTAGAAACTGTTTGAAGGCAAAACTTCAAGATTTTGGTGTGGCTGTCTTTACTTCTACAGTAAGATGCTCCTTCTGATAACAATAACAAAGCTATTACACGCTTCTTCCAGTAATTTACATTATCTGCTGCATTCTTCAGAAAGCAGGTACGGATGCCCTGTGACTGACACAGGACTCCCTGTTCTTTGGATTGTCAACTCGATAAAAAAAATACTGTTCTTAGCCATAGGGATTGCAACAAAAGGAAAACTTAAGGCAGGCAGTGATAAAATGGGTATTGTGGAGCCTGAAACAATAGGTCTGGGATCAGAACTGATCCCTTAATTTGAAGGTGTAATTGCTGTTTTTAACAATTATTCAGGTTTTCTTAAGTACTGCCACTAAATACCTAGTTTAAGTTATACTTTATGTTACTGCAAACTCTACTTCTTAGCACTTATAAACAAGTATATATCCAAACAGTGTATGAGGAAGCTTAGAAGGAGTAAAAGTGCAAGTGGGAGAACCTCTAAGGTTAGTTTTATTTACTGAATGATTAAAAAATGGGCACAACTTCTAGAACTCTATTTATAACAGAATGGGTGTTGTGTGCTCTCCTAGTACAAGGCAGAGTAAGGTCCTGTGGGGTAGAGATGTGTCAGAACTGAAAAGCGATAGATCTGGAGAATTAGTCCTGCTGCAAGGTAACCCTGTCCTCTGTCGCGCGGAGGAGTTGCGTCCCTGCCTGGCTGGAAGGTTAGTAATTAAATTAGAATTCAGAGGAATGCGCCCAAGAGTCTGATTTCTTAGGAAAGGTAAAGTACACCTTTATGAATTAATGGCTCGACTGCGTGTCTGTCATCCTACCCGCACGGGAATAATGTAAATGCTGGGAAGGGAGATGGAATTGTTTTAGAGCGGATCATAAGCTGAAGCAGTGGAACCACGCTGCGAAGGAAAACAGCTTGACTCAGAAAATGTGTCCTAACACTGAGACTGTAGGAGTGAAATAATGGCTTCAAGGACATTGGGAAGGCCACTCTATAAAAGCTTTGTGAATTGGAAATGAATGTTGAATCTGCTTTGAACAGCTGATGGGGGTTTTTTAGCAGTTCTGCGTTTTTAGCGATGATGCGATCAAATAGGAGTTGAATGCCTATCATGTGAGGGCAAATCGAGTAATTTGATATGCACTGGAGACAAAACTGAAGAAATGACATCAATCTACTAACAACAAATAATAGGAACTCTGGTTTGCATGAGAAGCAGGCATGGTAAATGCATTGCTTAAGCTGGGTGGAGTTTAGCTAATTTTAATTTCAGTTTCCCTCAGCACAGGTTCTGGAAACTTTGGATAGTTCTGTGATCATCTGCCTCATGCTCAAAAGCATTTGGAAATGCAAACAGGACTTCCAGGTCCCTATGAAATAAGGGGAAAATCAGGTGAACCGGCCGGGCCACAGCCAAATCTATGGGAAGGTTTCAATGCAAGGAGAGCGAGACTTCAACTTAGAGGAGGGCTTCAGCTTAGAAAAAGACAACTGATGAAATAGGATACAATTCGTTTAAAAATCCTGTGTTGCGTAGATTAAAGGAAATCAGTTAACAATTTCCTACAGGACAAGACGTGGGACTTTCAAAAATTAGGTCTTCTAAAATGTTTTCTAGGGAATTTGTCAGTAGTTAGCTTTTTTTCTGTTTCTCTGACCTTTTTGATAGATGATATAACTTGCCATTTAAGATTAAGTGAGATTAGGTGGAAAATCAATCTGACCAAGTTTGAACTGATCACACGTGAACAATCTGGATTCAGCTTCTGATTGGTGCCTGGCTCAGTCGCAGAAGGAACTGGAATGCTCACCCCTTTCAACTTCCAATAGATACGAATCGCGTGTATGCCAAGAATGAACTTTTTCTAGAGAAAATGTGCAGTGTCAAGTCTACATCAAAATTCCCCGGCAAGTCTTAAACCAAGCAAGCTATGGCTACCCTGAAGGAGAACCAAATTCCTGCAGGAAACTTTGTGGGGTTTCTCCTCACTTCTTTGTTCGCCGCCTTCAGTAGTTCTAGGTTGTACAGTAGACAGAGGCTTTCTGTTACCAGGCTTTTATTTATGAGAGAAAGCAGTGCTGCATGTGTGTACCTAGGCACAGAAGTTTATTTTTAAAAAGTGGCCTGCAAAGTGGATGCAGATGTAAAGAAGAATGTGTTCTGCTTCAGTAAACTGGGCTTTGTTGCATGAAGTAGTTGCTAAATACAAGTTACAGAGGTTATGTGAAAAAGGAGTAATGTGTGGATAAAAATATACCTAGCTAAAGGTGCCAGTCTATTAGTTCAGCTAAGTAGAATACTTCTCAGGAGTCTCTGTTGCATAAAAGAAATGCTTCATCTCCTGCTAAAGTTATTTTGCTACAGATTGCTTAAATATTCAGAACTTCGTTTTGATCTACTTCAGTCCTAAGTTAGGTAAATTAAAGAATTAAATTATTTAAGTGCTAGTTCAGTACTCTCTTGGCTTGATTAAAAATTTTAATGCAGATCTTAATTCATGTTAATAAAACATCACATTCCATTTTCATTGCAGTAAATCTTTCAACAAAAGCGATCTTAATCTGGGAGCATATATGATGCAGTCATCAAAAGAAGCCTTTTGCACGTTTATTAGCAATGCAGTGCAGGTTTTGTGGTGCACAGAACCACCGTGGGTTTGTAAACAGAGGAGCCAAGTACAGATAATGAAAGGGCGTGAAGTTTAAAATTGCATGAAGGGCAAGTTAGAGAAGGGAAAATCTGAACTTTTTTTCTTTCCTAAACAAAAACATTAATCACCTTAAGAAGTATGGATCCACCACCAGTTGCCTTCTGTGCTTTCTCATAACAAGTTCTTTCAAATTAGAGCAACTCCTTCAGCATCACTTGATACCCTGAGCTTGGGACAGCCTCGCCAAATGCACCTGTGTCAGGGAGAGCAGCCGAGCAGGACGTGCGACAGATCCTCATCCCTGCCAGGCACAGGGACCCTGATAATCAGGGCATCTTCGTGTCTGGATTGCAAAATGAAGATCTGTATAGAAAAGCTATGACTCTCCCATAGAAAAATGTGTTTGATTTCAAAGTCATTTCTTCAACAAGCTGGAAGAAAAAGTCTTGTGAAGCGTTGAAGTGCCTTTGGACATTGAAAGCACAAATACCTTCAGCCACTTTAAAATATTTTCAATGATACTACTTTTTTTCATGTATCTCCCACTTAGGTTCTTGGGGTTTTTGCTTAAGAAGGATTTTTAAATAATGCTAGGAAAATAATGCTCTTTTGTATTATTTTGTCCTGTAAGGCTGTCATGTTTCGGCAGTGAGTTCCAAAATATCTACCCTTCTTCCAAAGAAAATGAAAATTTAAGGTGACTAGTGTGTGCTCAAAAGATCACCAAAATATCTACAGACAACAGGTCTGTGTATCATGGTGTATATATAAAACAAATCAACGCTTTTTGGCAAACAACCCTCTTGATGCGTGAATACCGAATTTGTTTTCACTTAATTGATGAACACTTTTGCTTTGACTACATAATAATATGACTAAACTCTGGGCCATTAGTCACTGCTAGTGTTCACACGCTTCTTAGTGATCGTTAATAAATGGGTTCTCTCGCGAGTAAAAAGAGAATTCAAATTCTGTGACTGACTTCACAATTAGCATTCTAGAATTCCGTGCGGAAGTGGATCACCTGAACTTGCAACATTTTCTGCACCAGATGTGTGGGAGAATCCTGCTCTACTTTAATACCAGATTTATCCATGGGGATAATACTGCAGGTGTGTGCAGTTGTTCAACTCTCACGTGCATGGGAGTCTCTCATGAAAAGAAGCAGTTGTTGAACATGATGTAGACGTGTGCAGCTGTGGGACCTTTCTCTGCTGAAGCTCCCGTTTGGTTTTGGACGAGGTTTGAGTTGGATCTCGCTGGTCCTGTCCGTTGCCCAGCTCGTGTGCGAGCCCGACAGGGGCCTCTTCAGCCGCGGGATGACCAGAACAATTACCCTTCTGATACTTGATGTTGAGGCAATCTGGGTCAATTAGAAACGTGGCCTTTGCTATATCTTACTGTGATATTTAAATCTTTTGTGTGTGTGTGTGTGTGTGTGTGTGTGTGTGTGTTTGCTACTATGTGTTTAAATATCTCTTTCAAATTGTCAGGTGATTGTTTTCTTTTGCTCAAGAGATATGAAGCCACATCCTCAGGTGTCTCCTTTCTGACTGATGGCTGAAGTAACTATCCCGTCGTTGCGGTGGGGTGCGTGGCTGTTGTCCACACCGGGTGTCTCGGTGAGGGACGTCTCTGACGCCTTGTCCAGAATATCTTTCTGATCGATAAGTTCCTCTGTTGATCACAAGGAAAGGGAACTTTTGAGGACGACTTAAGTATTGTCTAAACATTGTTTCATGTATTTCTGTGAATATAAGGTGGTATAATTTCTTGTTTGAAAGTCAAGCCTGTGTTTTATTTTAAATAGTTTTTAGGTCCCTTTCTTTCTTAATTTTCTGAGGTATTTGGAGTGCAGTCCCTCTTGTGGTTGATCTGCAGGGGCATACAGTACCAGTGCAGCAGAGACGTTTTCAAAATGAGGTGTTAGCTCTGGTATTATGGGGTGGCAGTGTCTCTGTTGCCGTGCCTTACCACCTTGCCGTGGCACGGAGCCATTTGAACAGAAGGAGATGAATATGAGCGGCCGAGAGATCGTGCGTGAGAACACAGCATGTGTGTGCAGGATGGGTTTTCCACCTCACAGTCCTGGAACGGGACTCGGTTGTCCCCCTTCCCAAGTCAGTGGGGAGTAGGTCTGGCTGTTTTGCAGTAACTGCTGGGTAAATATTACTGTCCTGTGAGATACAGTTTTGTTTCTTTGTAGGCTCTCTGATGCCCTATGTGCTACAATTACTTTGTTGTTATTGCCATCTTTATACCTCTGTATTGCCGAGGATGCTCTCTCTTCCTCTCATAACTTCAGAAAAGAAATGGCAATTGCACACAGCAGCTTATTCATAATAAAAAGAGCCAGTTAACATCACATACAATGTATGTCTGTTACACGCGTCAGAAAGCAGTTTTATTGTTTCAGTTTAACTACGTGGGACATATTAAGTAGCAGATACAGGAAACAACATACTATGAAAGTTCTTTAGAATTTACTTTCCCAGTATTTGTTGTCTTTATATCTAAGTATTTTTGTATGTTATCTCTGTATCTAACTCAGAATCTGAAATACCAATATCAATTTCCTACTTGTAATTCATGAGTTGGTTTTGGAAGAATGCTCACTTGTCTGCTCAGCAGAACATTAAAAGAACAAAACAAAAACTGGGCATTCTCATAGTGTCCAGCTGGTGGGCAATGTAATTGGCCTGTAAACAAGCTGCATTAATCTCTGCAAAGTGATTTGCAGCAATAGCGAATTATCTTTGTGCTTAGGATGGTAAAAAAATTCATTATCATTTGGTCATATAAAAGCAGACTTTGGAATTGCGTTTGTAAATCCAAATGCAGAGGATGTAGTTTCTTTGTGACTCTCTTACTGCCATCGATGGGCTCCCCCTGCACTCCTCAGACAACCGAGAAATTCTTTTGCATGTTCTAGAAAACAAGTATCTCTGGACTTCCAGATGGAAAAGTAATATTTTGGGCTTGGGGGCAGGTTGGGCCCGTCTTTGGAAATTGTTTCTCATTTCCAGTGTTGGGACAGCATGTTTTCATTGGAAAAATTGAATGATTTTCTTTCTCCACACTTCACCAAGTGAAATAAATCTTCAAAGGCAAGGTTCACATCCTTCCTGCCAGTTCTGAGGGGGTCGGTACTGGACTGGGCACTCATCTGTAGATGAGTTCATTTGGAGTGAACACCAGGCAGTGACATTGCTTATCCATTTATATTCATAAATAATTTTGGGGGTGTATTTAATTTTCACTTAAGTTTTTTCTACAGTTTTTTTAAAAAAATTAGAAACCCACCAACCCTAGGCAATGTGTTTTTGAGGGGGTTGGTACTGGACTGGGCACATCTTCTGTAGATGAGTTCATTTGGAGTGAACACCAGGCAGTGACATTGCTTATCCATTTATATTCATAAATAATTTTGGGGGTGTATTTAATTTTCACTTAAGTTTTTTCTACAGTTTTTTAAAAAAAATTAGAAACCCACCAACCCTAGGCAATGTGTTTTGCAAGAAGAAGTATTAAATCTATTTACAAGGTTCATTGTGCATTACTGTTGGGGATGTAGTTGCACAGCTTGACAACAGAGGGAAGAATTGCACAACAGCCACAGTAAGTTGTTTCACACTGCTTTTTATGTAGAGACAGCTGGTTAATTTTGTTTTGGGCATTCAGTTTGAATATTTTTATTTTCCTTGTAATCTTAACTTGAAAGACAGTCTCTTCTTTTTCTCCAATTTTCCAGTCTTGAAAGCAGATGAAGTTCAGTACATTCATTGTAATTAGAATATATGCTTGGGTTCCCCAATAAAAATTTGTTATCCCTCTTAGCAGCTTAAAATATGGTTAGAGTTTTCCTCTTAACTTGTTCACATACACAGTGAAAAATGAATATTCAAAACCATTCTCTTTCTTAATAGTTTGGGGTTGGTTTTTTTTAGTATCTGTCAGGGAGGAAAGATTACTTTGTTTAATTAGGGCTGTGATATCTCCTTCAGCCTCCAAGCAGCTAATTCCAAGTCCTTAACTCATTAACTGATGTGTACTGTGAAATAGATGAAGAAGTGGCCTTTCTCATTAAACACAGTAATTAGATACTTGTGCTTTTGTGATGGCATTTCTGTTTCTAGGTGTCTAGGATCAATCTTAGGGATTCTGTGATTCCTGATAACCCTACTTGTTTTATTCTACAGTGTTCTAGAAACATGTACAAACCATTTTGTTTCAGATTCAAAAGTATCATTTTTCCCCTGTGAAGTGTAGGGGTGAAACACACGCTAAGATTAGAGCTTTGTTCATGCATCATGCAGAGCGCTGACAGTAAATTGTGTGTTTCTTATTTCAAGATACATATTTACTGCCATTTTAAGAGTCTGTTTATTGCTGAAGATGGTTTCTTTGATCCAGTATAGCTCTAGTTAGGACTTTTGAAGCTGATAATGCTTCAAAATAATAATAATATTAACAACTCGACTCCTTCCTATAATCTGTCATTATCCTTAAGTGAATTTTTAGGGAGGATGTCTTAGTCCACAAATGCATTAGTAAATACATAGAACACACCTTTTAGTCCAGGTCTGTAGGTTATTCTGAGCAGGTCACACAGGATCACGTCCAGATGATCTACTGGTATCTCCACAACCTCTCTGGACAACCTGTCCCGTGCTCAGTCACTCTCACAGGGAAGAAGTGTTTCTTGCTGATCAAGCAGAACCTCCCGTGTTTCAGTTTGTGCCCATCGCCCCTGGCGCTGTCACCGGGCACCACCGCAAAGAGCCCGGCTCTGCCGCCTTCTCACCTTCCCTGGGGCTTTTCGTATACGTGGACAAGGTGTCTCTGAGCCTTCTCCTCTGGGCTGAGCAGTCCCGGCTCTCTCAGCCTTTCCTCGCAGGAGAGACGCTCCAGCCCCTTCACCCGTGTGCTCCTTCGCTGGACTCTGCAGTAGCTCCGTGTCTCTCTCTTGTGGGGCGCCCAGATGTGGCCACCATGCTCCAGATGTGGCCTCCCTAGAACTAGCCAGAGGGGAATGGTCGCCTCCCTGGACCCGCTTTGTGCCCCTGACTGAGTGTGGATTACAAAAATATACTAATATTGATAATGCTGTGGACATACTCTGTTAGATAAACCAAATCTTACTCTCGACTACTAATAACAGAACTCGTGGTAGAATGATGTGCCATGAAATGATCGTTGTGTTCTCATTTGTTCTACCTTGGCCCCTTTTAGAGAGAGGCAGTGGGGAGTGATTTGCCTTAGACCCTGAGCCGAGTCAGTGGCGCTCATAGTGGTAAATTGTAGGGGCTCCTACTTTTTAAAGCTGTGCTATATTAAGTTCACTTTTCGTTAGACTGTTGCCTCACAAGTCTACGGTATAAAACCCTGACTTTGATTTAATATTATCATTAATTAGGGAAGTGACTTGCTCTTTTATTTACAGACTTCATCAGCACAAGCTGCTTGTGAACTTATCATTCACTTAATATTCCTCCTGTCGGCGATAAGCTAATGTTCAGAACACAGATGTATTAGGTTGCCTCCATATGGTGCTTTGTCTAATGAATCAATTAGCTATTTTGGAAAAAATCCTTGCAAAGATTTTTTTTTTTTTCCGCTTGGTGAAGAGTCATCCGACAAGCAGTGGAACAGCTTTTCACTGATGTTTGTGTTTGAGCATATTTTTAGGCAAAAACTTTGCAATAGTTTTGCTATGCTGTTATTTAAATTTCTTTTGCACTTAGGAAAAGCAGGGTTTTTTTTCCCCCTCTGCTTTACAGTTTATATCTGGCAGATTTTTGAAGAACTATTTTAGTCAAATAAACATTTTAAATGGTGCACCTCTATTCCGGTAACTGTATCGTTGCGCTTCCATGGCATGCAGGCTTTCAGCTTCTTTGAGAAGTCATTTTTTTTTTCCCCCAAATTGATACCAATTCATTTACAGCGCGCTATCTGATTCAAATCCTTGCAAAGTAAACATTTGCACATGTAAATAGAGTAACATAGGAAGGTTTGGGGATTTGGCGCTCTAGACTTGGTGGAGTCACGGGAACTTCAGTACTTTTCTGTGCCTTGCTTCTGGAGGACAAAAACAGAGTATCCAAAATGAGACCCAGTAGTACTATCGGTGTTTGCGCGTTATAGATGAGTAGCCTGTGATTTTTAGCTTGCTCAACGTTAACTTGAAGTATTTTTTTCAGCGAAGAACTTATTTACTACTTGCATTATCGTGTGACAATGTGAATGGTTTTTATAAGTAGATGCTGGGTACAGTCAGGTCTGGCCTCTTGGAAAGTCTGGCTTTATCGCAGAACTAATTGCAGTGCTGCACTTGAGCTGCTTCCCGAAGAGAAGAGATGTTTTGGTAGCGCTTAATGGCGAGAGAGAAATGAGGTTAAATAACTCTTTCTGCTTGTGCCACCTTTGGGATTGCATTTCTAAAGTACTGTTAGCGCCAAACATCCTTTCCGTGCTCACACGGGAAGGTGACACGGTGAGATCAGCGTCGTCGTGTTGCCGGAGGAAGCTGTTTCTTTAACAGAGATCTGTCCCTCTCACCTGAGCTCGAGCAGCAAGCAGGCAAGGAACTGTAACGAGATTATGATCGTGTGAGGAAAAAAGAGACAGGGATAGAGAAAAGGGAGAGGCAGTGGTGAAAGCACATCCTGCAGAAGCTGTCATTTGCGGCTGCCTTTAAAAAAAAAAAAAAAAGCAGGGATTTTAGCTGTGCGTTGCTATTTCGAAAAGCGAGATTGCTTTAAGTTACAACTTGCTTACCGTGGTGTGTCTGGTGTTGCTGTGCTGCCATGCTGCTGCTTTACACCTTTTTAATTTCTTTCTTAGAATCAATCTACCGACGTGGAGCCAGGAGATGGAGGAAGCTGTACCGAGTGAATGGGCATTTGTTTCAAGCCAAACGTTTTAACAGAGTGAGTACTGTTGCATAAAATGTTGGGGTTTGCTAATGTTCTGTGGTAATTGTTTTCTCAGTCTGTGCTTTTTCTGTATTTGGGTGTTGAAAAGAAAGGAGAAGCAAGATGCTTATTCATGTGACTTCTCAGTCTGTGCAGTGTTATTCAGGTCACCACAGTCAGAAGAACTTGAAAGTCTTTGAGTCTGGGATGGAGTTAATAATAGATGATGGGTGGAAATTATTTATTTTCAAGCTCTCTAAGAAAATGATTTTATGCCTAATTAAACTGATGTATGCTTGGAGCAGCTTTTCTCCTCTCCTCTCTTTGTGTGGCTGTGATGCTTGCTAGCATGATTGTTTACCTTCAGTACTTTTTGTCATTCCTGAAGATTAGAGCTCTTGATGCTGGCTTTAACTGTTTTGAATCCAAAGTATTTCATAATCTAATCAGGGAAAAAAAATACCTGGTTCATTGAGCTAAAATACAGCTGCGTTAAGAATCTGACTTAAGGAAGTGAGTGTAGCTTTAAGACTGAGACACCTCCTTCACTTATCCCATTATGCCGAAGGATTGCAGCGTATGTACGGAAGTGGTACACACGTTGGGGAATTACATGCAAAACTGACTTAACTTCTTGATTCAGCAGTGACATTTATTTCAAAAATGAAATTAGCCCTTTTGTCCTAATGCTCCTCGCCCCAAATCCGCATTCAAAGAAGGAAAAGACCCTGAAAACTCAGTATCTTATTACTAGATATCTGGAAAATGTCATGTATCTGAATTATAATGTGCAATTGTAGAATGTGGTGTACCACCTCTTTTTTTAATTTGTAGTGTGGAAAGTATGCTTTTTTCGTATTTGCTACGTAGTTAAGATGTATTTCTTTGAAACATTGTGAATGCATACCTGCCACATGAATAACAATCACATTATAGGTACTGATGTTTTAATTGAAATTGGGTGAGTAAGGAATAGACACACAAAGATTTGGAAATCTCATTAGCCTGCCCACTTGTCAACAGTCCTGAACACGACCATTTTGTTATAACTCTCTGTGTGCAGATGCAGTCATATAAAGCCAGAGCACAAACCCTATCCGACTGAAGTTACCAATAACTTCCTTCCCTGCATCTGACCTAAAGTAAATGAGGTTTTCTTGTATGTCATTTCCAGGGACTAAAGTATTTTATTTAGTCTTAATATTGCTGTGGCCAAACCCCTACAAGACTACTGAAGGAAGCCTGATGGACCAGGAATGTGCAAGAAGCAGCTGAGATGTCCAAGGCTTCCTTTCTCTTTAGGCAGTTTGGTCGCTGGTTTTCTCCTGGGCAGGGCAGCTTGGATTTCTCCCAGTCGAGAAGGACTGGCTGGCTGTACAGATGAATGGGACTTAGTTAAGCTTTATTTTCTACAACTATGAAAATATGAGAAGAGAAGATATTTCTTTAAAATGATCCATTCTTTGAGCATTCTTTTTTTGTCTTTTTTTTTTTTTTTTTTGGTGTGTGCTTTTTTCCCCCTAGTACTACTGGCACAGATTTATAGTAGCTTAATGCTTTTGGGCAGGGCACAGTGTGTGATTCATTAGTCTGAGGCTCCGAATAACCACACTCCGACATGCAGTTAGCCCGGAGGAACAGACTAGCACTGTTTCGTGGCTTTGGGACAGTTGCAGAGTTCTGCCTGAGCCTGAGCCGGGGAGCGAGGGCAGGACCTCGCGTGCCGCTCGCAGAGCCCTGGGCCGCGCCTGAGCCCGTTCCAGTCATTACTGGAGAAGACGTGTGGATGGGAATAACGAGCGAGTCTCGCGTTGGCATCCCGCGTGCTGTGGAGAGCGATCGCTGACATGAGGTGACCGGGCCTGTGAGAACCTCACGTTGCTCTTTGGCACTTTGGGTGAAGCAGATAAAATGACGGCAGCGTATGTACACTGGAAAAATTGAAAGACCTGCCCTGTTAGTCAGCAGTAGGATGTCTGGCTCCTTGGTTTGTCCTCGTTTTAATTCATTCAGATGCCGTTTTGTTGCATGCCTGAAAAAGGCCGTGTAGTTTCAATATTAAATAGCTCAACCAACAGAGGTTTTACGTCAGACTTGGTAAGAGTTGTAATTATGCAGAGTTTTTACTGATGTTCTACCACTGTTAGAGTATCTAGGTGTGCATACAGAACGCTCTCCATACTTTAACTTGTCTTTTGTAACGTTTTGTGCCCCCGCTATCCAAAGCAGTGGGTTTGGGTGCTTTCTGTGCATAATTGTGTAGTGTAAATTCCTTTCATTTTTTTGGGGTAGTCTATTTCAGAACCTGAAATTCAGAATATACTGACTGTCTAAGAACAATTTGCTAACGTTAGGCTGTAACGTGTTCCCTAGTGTCAAGATATTTGTTTCTAAACATTCATTAAGACAGGACTGCATTTAGCTGAATTCTAAGTATGAAGTGTAAACTTCAGTTATTAGAGAACCCCTGGATATTCTAAAAGAATTATTATTGAGCGTCTCTTAGGATGGGTTCTTGTAGGGCGAGTTCCTGCTGCTAGATAACTGCTCGTCTACAGGAAGGAATTGACAACTGAATTGATAATACACATTCTGGTTTTTCAGCGACCGTATTGTGGCCAGTGCAGCGAAAGGATATGGGGGCTCGGACGGCAAGGCTACAAGTGTATCAACTGCAGACTGTTGGTCCATAAACGTTGTCTCATATTCGTTCCACTGCCCTGCAAAAGGCATATGGTAAGTTGGCACTGCGGGTAAAGCTATGGTTTTTTACCGTGCCCCGCGTTGCTCTTTGGAGATGCGCATCCTGAGTAAGGAAATGCTGTGCCTGGTTGTGGATTTATAACACGTGGTTTTCTGCAGTGTCTGTGGAGGACTGGCCTTTGGGTTGTGAGCAGCAGAGACAAAGTGAGAAAACAAAACCTTGCGATAGGATGGAAGTGTTTTACAGACAGATAAAGAGCTGTCAGTGGCAATCTTGGAGTTTGTGCCTTTTAGGCTGGTTTAAGAACTAAGGCACTTGCATGGTTTTTGCACTGCTGCTTTCGTGCCCTTGCCTTCTCAGCTTCTCCAGGATGGATCTCATCCTCTCCATTTCCCTCATCTGCTCCAGTGGCAATGCCAGTGTTCTTCCTCAGCTTTAAACATTCATCTTGATCTGTGAACTTTCTTCATCACAGAAAATAACCAGTTCTTGGTGGGTTTTGCATTGTGGTGTTTTAACTCAAATCTTAAACCAGCGTTTTTCTTCTGCATGTGCCTTGCCTTGCCGTTACTAGGTTCTTTGCCCATTTATTTATGCACGTCGCTGTAGAAATATAAGGTTCTCCTTGTATTGTAATTACGTGGCAAGCCATACTCACTTAAAAGGAACTACATAAACCAACTTTTTCTCCTGTACAACTTTTTTATTTTACAAGGATTCGGTCATGCCTTCCCAGGAACCTCAGTTAGATGATAAAAATGAAGAAGTTGACCTCCCTTCAGAAGAAACTGATGGAAGTGAGTACTTGCTTGTTAAGTTGGGATTCATGTGTTTCCCCACTTGGAAGCCCAGTTTCAAGTTTACTTGGGATTAGTTCTAGTTTTCAGCCCCATGGACAAAATGCTCCTTAAGGTCTCGATTACAGTAAATATATTTCTGAAACACATCATCTGGTTTGGTTTCATCCTAAATTCACATGCTCTGACCCCATGTGGAGTGAAGCACGAAGCAATTGGCAACAGGAGATTTACTTTTTAAAACAAACAAAACCTCTGCACTTCAGATCCAAACCGATGCTGATATAAGTGCACCCTCAGCCTTTAAGTATTAATTTTATGAGATTTGGAGTACTCTTTCTAGGTTAATATTTTTGCAGGTTTAACCTGTCTTGTTTTAAGAGCCCACTTATACCCATTCTCCAAAACGTGTCTGGCCTTTGTCGGATGCTGTTACGAGTTCAAAGGTTCATCGATGAATTTCTTACTGTCTCGAGCTGGTTGCTTCTGCTGTGCCCTTGTAATCCTGACAGCAGATTCTAAGAATAAAGTGGAACAATTTGATTACTGTCCCGTAGGATTTTGGCAAACTGCTGTCCCTAAGCTACTCAATCTTCTTTCTATTTATCAACTTTTAAAATAAATTTTTGTGAAGGCCTGAATAACCACATTCCTTCTTTGAATTCCTTTACAGTTTCTTACATTCCTTCAAACCGGAAACATGACAACATTAAAGATGACTCTGAGGTATGTTTTAAAACTGTTTTTGTAATTCACATTTACACACTCTTAATTATACAGCATTTTATAAAACAGCTGATTATTTGTCCTATTTATTCTGCTGCCTTCTAAAACAAGTAGCCCAAGTTATTGTTCTGAAAATTTATTATTTTTTTTTAAAGTATTTTTGTTGAGTTTTTCCGATTTCTCCTGTATGCAACTCTTGTTACCCCAATCATGAGAATTTTATTTTTTTTCCCCCTTCATTCATGTTGGAACAACAGTGATTTAGCAGAGGATGTGACCTTATTGGTCTTTGCAACAAATGGTGGCATTGACATAGACTTGCGTGCTCTCCCTAATGGATGTGCACCCCAGGCTTCCTCTGCAGGCTCTCAGTATGAAAGTTGGTTCAGTCTGATGATACATTAACTGTCCAGCTCTCCGAGATGTTGTATAGAAATAATACCTAATAATTTAGAGGGAACTCCTGTGGAAATACAAGTAGAATAACATACACTTAAACACTGGTTTTTCAGCTCTTTTGTAGACAGCCTGACACAATCTCTGCACAGTAAGACTGCTCCTCCCTTCAAGCAGTTTGAAAAATCCCAATACGCTTTAATTCTAAAGGGCTTCAAGACATTTATTTTTAAAATGCTTCTGGCATGTTTAAAATAAATAGGATGCACTCTGCAGAGCACTAGCAGTCCGTTTGATATCTCATTTTTTTACAAGCCTGCACCTTTTTTCCCCACTACCTCCACTACAATGCTTGTCACTACCATTATTTCACACTTGAATAGTTCTTGCTCTTGGGTCAACGCCTGCCTTATTTTCAGTCACGTGTCTTTAGATTTCATCTCCCATTCAGAGATGGAAGGGTGTAGATTTAACACGTACCAGAGAATTTTAACTGCGATCTAGAGTTGCTGAGTTCTGCTGCGGTTAGTCCTCAGGTAGATACTGCTTGTGTTTCAGTTCTGATCGGTGCTGTTTGCTCGACTAACCTGAAGTACGCTGCTCTGATTTTTCCCACCTTGCTTTTGAGCTTTGCTAAAATAGTTTAAGGTAGCCTGCAGAGAGGAGGCAGCATTGTGGGAGCTTTGTTGACTAGAATCTTTAAGCTCAGAGCAATCTCTTCTAATAGCAGTCAATCCTAGATCAAGATTCTTTATATAAATACTTTCCATAGTTCAGCAGAATGCCGATCTGTCTACAAGTACAGTAGTGTGAGGTCAGATAAAAATAGGCCACACGAGGATGTCAAAGCGTTACGTGTGCCGGTAAAGCACGAGCTGGCAGAGTACAGGCTGCAGTTGTGCGGCTGCTTGATCTTCGGTCTCGTGTGTTCACATCTAATTCCAGCAGTCAAGATAAAATTTGTCTTTTTAAATAATGGATTTTAAAATAACATTCTTCATAGTGGAACATTTCCTGCAGATTCTCACATTTGAGAAACTGGTATCTGCTTCTGCATCTTCCCAGGCACCTCTCAGTAATCTTCATTTTCATTAAATCTCTAATGAACTTTATAGCCAGGCATTGCCTAGACTGAAGCTAAGACAGGTACATCCATTAGCGAATTATTGTTTCCGTATCGTTGACTTTTGAGATAGCCTAGTACAAACTCATAAAGGCTATCGGTCAGAAAATGGAAGATGCTCTTCACTTAGCGCAAATTCTACGTGGCCTGCAGTTCAAGAATTTCAACAAAACCTCATTTCTCAAGGCGTCACCTTCTGTTTTCCAGTAGGGAGTATTTAAATGGTTCACTGAATAAACTGCTGCCTTGAAAAGCACGGAGGCTTTCATAAGCGTGAAAACAATGCAACCAAACGTTTCAGTTCAAACGCGCTGTAATTCGGTCAGAAAGTGACAATGGCAAGTGAAGTCAGGAAATTCTGTCCCGTGCTTAAAAAGTTCTTTGCTTTGGTAGTTTTGAACATGTCTTCTGTTTCTTTTTATACAGGATATCAAACCAGTCATTGATGGAATGGATGGAATTAAGATTTCTCAGGGGCTTGGACTACAGGACTTTGATTTAATCAGAGTTATCGGACGCGGAAGTTATGCCAAAGTTCTTTTAGTTCGGTTAAAAAAGAATGATCAAGTTTATGCTATGAAAGTAGTGAAAAAAGAGTTGGTCCATGATGATGAGGTAAAAGTCTGTATTAATTGCATTCCATTACATATGGTAAAGACTTAGTAAGCTGTAACAAGAACCATTCAACTAAGAAAGCAGCTGAGGTGTTAGACATTCCTGTAATCGAAGTTTTACTGACTTTTGAACTCGTGTATCACCAACTGTCTGCCTGAAGCGCCAAGATTAAATCAGAGAGAAATGTTCCCTATTTTAATAACAGTTAACAACTATTAAGTCTTAGTAGAATGCACATGAAAAATACTCCAGCCTGGATGTGCTAATCTGTAAGAGCTGAGATAAATAGAGTGCAATCTGAGCATTCAGTTTTGAAACAAAACAAAGATGTTTTCCAAGGCAAATGACTGTAGCTGCAAAGTATTGTCTGTATTTCAGAATAGGTGATGTTATATTAGTTTTATGCTGTCAGGAAGACTGGATTTCTTGAAAGTAGGGTGTTAGGGAAAAAAGCTCAAGTTGAAAGCTAATTGGTTTTTTTCTTTTCTATGAGATAGTCTGTATAATGAAATTCTGGGGATTGATAGGAAATCCACTGAATTCTGTGAATGCATGAGATATTACAAGTACTGGAAATTTCACTTAGTAAGTGTTTTGTGGAGAAAGAAAATTAATTGAAGAGCAATTATGTTTAAATCAGCCAGTGCTTTCCAGGCAATGGTTGATTCCAGAGGGAAGTAAAGATTCTTTTCTAGATGAGATTGAAGTAAATCAAATACCTGAGCTTGTACTACTAAATTTTTCTGAGCTTAATCCTGTTGGCGGTAACGCACTAGTATGACAGCAGGATCCTTGTACCCAAGCGTAATACTGAAGGGGTTAGTCTGAAGGTGCTTAGAGAAGCTCATTTGGTTGATTCCAGGATGGCTGGAAAGCTGGAAGAATCTGTTGGAAGTGGAGAACTTTTAGAACAATTGAATTTCTAGTTTATTGGCAGGGGGCTGAGCGTTTGCAGGCTGGGACGTGATGGGTGTCTTGCATGAAGAGTGCGTATCGAAACCCAGCTGTCCGCAAGATTTAAATTTGGTGTGTTTATATGAAACACGATTACATGCTTTGTTACTATGGATTGAAATGTTGCGGTCCTGTGCTGGTATCATTCAAATTTTGATGGATTTTTATTACATGGTATTCAGGATTTCTCCCTTACGAAATATGAAAGGTAGTCTGTGATACGCTTAGGAATAACTTTGGTTGGACAAACTAATCAGGTTTTGGTAGCTTCATTGAATTCATTTTGAGTTTCAGTTGAGAACATGAATTTCAGCTTATTTGAACCTTTTAAAAACTGGAGGTGCGTGTTGCCTGTGTTAGTGTTGCTTCAGCAGCCTGGAGATGAATTATCTATGCAGTAGAATTTATGAAGCGGTGTGAGCAGCGTGTCAACTCCAGCAGCTGTGTGCTGTGTTTCAGTGGCTTCAGTTGTGTGCAGGCATTTTTCTAAATGGTTGAGAAACTTCTGAATATAATTGAAATAAAATGCTCCGTAACTTCCTCCAGATCTTAGGGGGGGTATTTGTCGTTCTGAAGAACGTATGTAACAATGAGGGCATCCGCAGGGGAGCATAGATGTTCACGACTTTGCTGGGAATGGCCCCGGTGGTTATCCAGCGGGAGTTCTGATGGTTCAATTACTCTATTTCAGGATATTGATTGGGTACAGACAGAGAAGCACGTGTTTGAACAGGCATCCAGTAACCCGTTCCTAGTTGGTTTACATTCGTGCTTTCAAACAACAAGTCGGTAAGAAAGATCTGAAATTACTTTTGGTTTGAAAACCTTGCTCGCTGTGCTAACTGCTTCTCCGGAAGCGCTGCCATAGCACAGCCCAGGAGCTCTGGAAGGGAGAAAGCGGGAATTAATTCCCTCGCTGCAGCCGGGCTGGTTCGGGCGTGTGGCTTTTACCCACCATGGTGCGGAGATAACACTGGGGGGGTCCTGGGCCCGGCCAGGGAAGCAGAGCTTCGGCAGAGAGAATTTCTAATACCTGATCCTGCTGTGGAGGGACCGGCCAGTTCTCACAGGGCCAGGCTGTAGTTTGCTGCTCTGTAAAAGAGCCTCAAGAGTTGTTAATAATCATTCAGAAACCTGCACGTGTGGGAAGTATTTCTCACCTATGAGGCTTATGAGCCCTGGGCACGTTGATAAAGTGTGTGATTTCATTTGAAAAAGTGTTTAATAAACTCTGAGCTACCTTGAAATACTATTTTTTTTTCTCCTTGTGTGCCCAATCCAAAGTGGATTGTTTGCTGCTTATTTTGCATGGGCTAGGGAGTGTTTTGGAGCAGGGAAAAAGAGTGATCTCCAAAAGTGACTGATTTGGGATTTGAGTAAAAGAAATTTGTCTTGCAGGCAGGAAAAAAAAAAGTCCACGTAACTAATAAACTGTGAAAAGGCACTTTAAGTTAAACCAACGTTTGTAAACACCTTTGTAGCAAATACTAAATAGTATTGGATATATAATGGGAAAATTGAAGTGTTTAGGTGGGGTGAAGTATTGCGAATGAGGTTTGTTATAAATATGGAAACGAAAAAGGCCAGGGTCAGCAATAGAAAGATCCTTTGCGTGACACTTTGGTCGTTACGCTGATGTAGTTAAGGAGCAGCAGAAATAGGAAAAAAAAATGCTGAACATAGTCAAAACTTCCTGTATTCCTGTAATGTCTCCGAGTGCTGTTTTTCCAGCCTGGCTTCTCCTTGCAGTGAAATGAGCTTTTTGTTTGTAACTGGCATTGTTATCTATTTTATTTACTGTTTATTTAATTTTAGCTTAGTGTGGGGAGGCCACTGAAGGGCTTGCAAGCTGGCTTGTGTCCCAGCATTTGTCCTGGTTTACCTCTGAAGTTTTTAATACCTCAGATGTTTCTAATGAAGAATCCTTTCCAAGGGGAAAAGAAAAAAGTCTTCTTTAATTTTTACCATTTAGAACAATCCGAGAGCGTGGAGTGTGTGTTTTCCAAACAGAATGTTTTCCAGGGTGTAGGTGTGTGGAAAGTTTTCAGCTCGTGGAAAACAAGTTGTATGAGGAGATGCTGCCTCCTGGGATGGCCAGAGCCTCCGCAAGAAACCCTTGCTTGGCACGTTTCTGCCCTGTAGCTCTGTCCCCGGCAGCGTTGCCTGGACCAGATTGTCCCGAGAATGAAACCTTCCCCGCAAGCTCTAACAGAAGTCTTGTTATGTGGCTGGTTCCACCTCTCTTGGAATGCATTAACTGTCTTCTATACTTTCAGATTGTTTCTTGTCATCGAGTATGTAAATGGGGGAGATCTTATGTTCCATATGCAACGGCAAAGGAAGCTTCCCGAAGAACATGCAAGGTATCGGCCTCACGCGGGTGTAGCGCTTTCCTTGTCTCGGAGTTGTCTGATGTTGTGTGAAGTGCTCTCCAAACCTTATTCTCTGAAAGAATATGAACAGCAAAGAAAGAGCGGGAGGTTGATTCCTGGGTTTGGAATGTACGGCCCTGGCAAGAAATGTTAATTTTATTTTTTTGAAAGATATGTAGAAAGCAAACATTCAATAAGGACCGACAGCTATTCCTATTCAGGAAAAGTCTATTTTGCGTGGCTTTGCACTGCGCAAAGCCTCGTTGTAACTCTAAATAAGCTGAAAATACAGATTTGTGTCATTTTCCCTGAAAATTCTGTAGAGTGAAGAAAGTATTTTCTTTTAGAATGAAAACAAAATTTCCCATATTGAATTTAAGGAATAGCTCTGTAATACACGAGACCAGTTTCCGTATGAATAAACGCGAGTTGTTTTCGATATGCTGTCGATAGATAAAAGCTGGCTGTCAAGGGATATTTTAAGAACAGGGGTTTTAATTGCACCAGTAATTACTTAATACTAATACGGATTTTATTTTTTCAAATTTCAGGTTTTATGCTGCTGAAATTTGTATTGCTCTAAACTTCCTACATGAAAGAGGCATAATCTACAGAGATTTAAAACTAGACAATGTTCTTTTAGATGCAGAGGGTCATATCAAACTAACAGATTATGGCATGTGCAAGGTAGGATTTTTCTTACCCCTCTTCTGTCCCGTTGTCGTTCAGTGCGACCTCTCTCTGGTTGTGCTTTTAAGTTCAGTACTGCAGCCGGGGATACCAGGAGGAAACCGAGAAAATTTATCCTTATCTTAAAGCTGGTGTCACTTAGCCCCACATTTGGTTGGGGAACAGGAACTCTGAAAAATGAGTGGTGGAGAACAGGACCATGTGGTGTAGTTTCTTTTTCCTTTGTGTATTTCGAGTTCCGTGGGTCATTTTGGGGGACAGAAGAAGTTTGGCCTCTTGGCCAAATCAATTTGTCTTTTTATCAATTTATTTTTTTCCTACATGATCTCCTTTAGAAAGTTTAAGACAAGTATGTTTTAAAAGAGTCTTTTCCATCTCTTACTGACTGTGCTCCCGTGACTCTGAATTGCGTTCGTCGTTCCCGTGGCGGGTCTGTGCAGACCATCAACCCGCAGAACCGCGGGGTCTCGGACCACGGGCTGGCGCCGCGACGCAATTTCAAGAGCGTTGCTTGGAAAGCCCCTGGTGAGGTGTAGCCTGTCCTGCACGTGGTGCAGAGGAAAGCAAGAGAACACGTGTCCAAAACACTGCGTTTAAAACTTGGTGTCTGTAATGCTGGGGTGCCAGATGTGACTGAGGTGGTGGTGGCAATCGGGCCCGGGTTGTGCCGTCCCCTCGATGTGAGGAGGAAAGCGTGTCCCGCTCCACAGAATCGATCCTGCACCAAGTCCTAAGAAAGCTGGGCCCCAGCGTTTCTCAAAGCGCGCAGATTGTGGGGCTTGGCTTGGGATGCAGCGGTTGCATAAAAGTTTGGTTCTTTTGGTCCTAAAAATAGAAAGGTGTTTGTCCCAGTATCGATTCGAAAAAGACTTCCAAAGTGGTTTTGATCAGATTTTTGAAGCGTACCTGTATACAGTCAGCAGAATGTTGTTGCACATGTGTTGTGACTCAATTTTAATCAATTAATTTGCTGAAGATAAGCTGTGAAGTCATAAGCCAGCTTTCAGCACTGCAAGTATTTGTTTTGCTGTAGCATTGCCTGTTCTGAAAGGAAGGGCTTTAGCCGCCCTACGCAACTTGGCTTTATGAGTCTAATTAAGGGAAATTCCCGGGAAAAGAGATCAGCTTTTAATTTATGAAATGATTTATGCATGTAGGAAGGTTTGGGCCCTGGTGACACTACAAGCACTTTCTGTGGGACACCAAATTATATTGCACCAGAGATCCTCAGAGGAGAAGAATATGGTAAGCTGTGCCTAAACGATTTGTAGTTGTAATAAATCAAGAAGCAAAGTTCTAGTTGTAGGCTGGCTCCAATACAATTATTTTTAGACTTCCACATTTTTGTGTCATTATATGTTGAGAAAATTGAATGCATATTGTGCAGCGTATTTTTTTCTGAACTAAGTTGTTTGTTTTGTTTTTTTTCCTTGCCATCCCTCATTTCAGCTTCTTTTAAATCATACTTGGCCTGAAAATTAACTCTTATATGATACTGTAGCAAACCCAAGTCCACTTCTTGAAGCACCTGATGTCCCAGCTACTCTTGTTCCCCAGGCAAGGTCATAGAAGTCAGAAGGGTAGTAATACTGGTAACCAGGTTGCTCCTTGTGAACTGATCTGATCAGTAGGTTGAATCTGTTGTTTAGTTAGAAGATATTCAAATGTTCAGCTGCTTAAAAAAAAAAACCATCTGTGAGTTTTGAGCTTAAGTGCACTGAACCGTTGTTGAAGCGTTGCTGCCTGGCCGGCGCCCGCAGCTCCTGGGCAGCGCGAGTGCAGGTCCTGCTGGTGGCTGCGGCCGCGGGGGCAGCCCGAACGCAGGTCCTGCTGGTGGCTGCGGCTGCCGGCAAAGCCGAAACTTTCCCAGCACGTTTCAGTATTTCACAGAACACCTGCAAATCTGCTCCGCAAATGTTTCCAGGGTTCAGTGTGGACTGGTGGGCTCTCGGTGTGTTGATGTTTGAAATGATGGCAGGAAGGTCTCCGTTTGATATTATCACTGACAATCCCGACATGAACACTGAAGATTACCTCTTCCAAGGTACAGTCCTTCTGACGCTTGTTCTGGTTTCCTTCCCTGGGGAGAAATACTGAAGCTGCCAACTCCCTAATACGCAGAACCATTCTTGGAAGTAGTTGCTGCAGTTCTGTAACAGAACCTGCCCGTGGTCTTTTTCACGAGCCCAATATTAAATCAGTTTCTGTTTGAAATCACGCTCCTCCATATACTGAGGACACTGGAAAAGTTTTTCTCCCTGTTTATACTACAAACAACAGAAACAGATACCGAAGCTCCCGTTTCTTTGAGGAAGTCCTGAAATGTCAGCGTAACGGTGCCTTGAGTTCCTGTAGCTCCTTTTGTGTGCCGTATTTTAGATAATTACTGTATCGACCCCTTTTCCAAATGATGGCATCTTTAAATAATGCAGTGTTTGTATTGAAATCGTGGTCAGTGTCATAAACTGAAAAACAATATTGCTGTTTTTAAACCTGTAACAGTGATTCTTGAGAAGCCAATCCGGATTCCAAGGTTTCTTTCTGTCAAGGCTTCCCATGTGTTAAAAGGATTTTTAAACAAGGTAAATAACATTCTCTTATTTTTAGCATCTAAGATCTGGAAGTCAGAGCTTCCTGTAGAAAGCAATACAGTTAAGATGTTAATCTGCTTACTATTAAGAAAAACCTATAAAACCTTGGTATCCTGTATGTTAAAAACCCCCACTTCTTAGTTGCTAATTTACTGAGGGAATTCCGCACAGACTCCATTTAAAAGCCTGCACCTGGTTGAAAAAGGTAGCAATAGGTTTGTTCATAAACTCTTTTTTGGGGTAGTTATTACTCATTTAATTAAGCTGATTGAAATGTGTAGAACCGTTATAATTTTTAATGGAGAAAAGAAGGATGCAAACTATACATTGCTGAATAAACATTTATTTTAAGAAGTTGTAAAATATTATTTAAAAATTAAATTTCAAACAAACTTCATTTAAAATATATAAAAGACAAAAAGAATGAGACTCCCTTGATAGCCTTAATATCGCCGCGGCAGTTTGCGCAGTAGTCGGGAATGCTGGAGTCGTGGTCGTGAGCTTGTGGCACGCTCGGGCTGCGATGGGCGTCGAGTACGTGACACGAGTTTCTGTGTTTCCCGCAGGATCCCAAAGAAAGGCTTGGGTGTCAGCCACAGACGGGATTTTCTGATATCAAGTCTCACACGTTTTTCCGCAGCATAGACTGGGATCTGGTAAAAATCACTCCTTGTGTTTCTGTGTGTTCCAAAGGACTAGATTCTTTCAGTTCATTAACTGTGTGTGTATGTGATGGCACCGTTAAACCAGTGGAACTCAGTCCCGTAAATGTAAAAGCTGTCTCGCTTTCTCCAGGTGATGGAGAAACAAGCTTTCTTTGATGACTGTAACAGAAACAACCATCAGCTTGGTAATCTCTTGTAGTACATTTTAAAAAGATAAAGCGAAAAAAAGACTGAATTTAGCAATGACATCATTTTTAACATCAGTAGGATTATTCAGGTCGGTATCAGGGCTTGGTCACTTGAGTAGGCAGGAGTAGGATCAGGTCCTCTTGTTCAAGGATGTGGCTTGAGCGCAGTGTGGTTATTGAAACTGGTTCTCTGATCGATACTTGCAGGTGCCAAAAGCTACTGGACTAAAACCTAATGTCGGGTCACATTTAATGTGTTTATATCTTCCCTTAATATTAAACTCGGCTCTAGTGATTTTTCTGTACTCTAGAGCCAAGATACGTGGATGTTCTATGGGCATCTTGTAAATAGTCAATTTTTTCCCCCCCTTTTTTATCTTAGCTGGAAAAGAAGCAAGCAAGCCCTCCGTTTCAGCCTCAGATCACGGACGATTATGGTTTGGATAACTTTGATACGCAGTTCACCAGCGAACCTGTGCAGCTAACCCCAGATGACGAGTATGTTTTGCTTTTTTCCCAAATACAACGGCATGGTACAAAATTAATTTATGAATTGCTTGAAAATCACTAAGAAGAGGCCAAGTACGTAGCATTAGAACATAGGTTAAAGTAAATGTGAAACTCTTTGTGTCCTGGGTGTCTTGCATAACCTACTGCACTTCTTACATACACACACACAGTTCTGTGAGGTACTTTGATGATATTTGAAGAAAAAGTACAGCAACTACAATTGCTAACGCTAAATCGGTGCTTTTACCTGTTTTCCAGAGATATCATAAAGCGAATAGATCAGTCAGAATTTGAAGGATTTGAATATATTAATCCGTTGTTGCTGTCAACAGAAGAAACGGTATGAAGGAGTGACATCCTCGTCGTGGACAATGTGAATGACCTTTCAATTTATCCTTGACTACAGTATATGCATGCGAGGCTGGGGGACTGTAAGATTTTGGACGGAGACCAATGATTTTAAAAAAACATTGCTGCTGAAAATCAAAGAAGAGGAAAAAAGAAATCAAATAATAATTTTGGTGGGTGTCTTCTGCCACTTGGTGATTCTTAAGTTCTGGGCACTGACACGACTGGCTTCATTAACGAAGGAATTTGCATTCCGTGCCTGTTGGATGAAGGATTGAAATGTTCATTGCATCCCTGGAAAACACTTTGAGATCCACACACTTTCTACAAACGTTTGGTGCAATGAGCTACCAGTTGAAGAATATTACAGTGTAACATCCTGAAGAATAAAATATATTACGGTGGTGTTGAAGCTTATTTTTGATGCCTTTTTTCACAAGTGGTACCTGTCTAAACGTCTCAGATATATTTAAAAGGAGTTGTGTTTTATTAGCAATCAAACCGTAAATTTGGGTACAGGATTTAAGTGCCTAAATGGAAAAACTGCATTGAAGAATTATTACGTGTTTGGAACGTTCTTAAGCCTGGTAAGTTCTTGTTAATATTAAGTAAGCATTTACACATGAACCGTACAGTTCACAGCTGCAGCCTGGTGTTCGTTCGCATCTTTATCAAATTTGAAACGCGGAGTGACTCAGCAATATTAATTCCAAATTAGGATTTAGAGTATCGGTTTTAAGATCCGTTGTCTTAAACTCCAAATTTACCAAAATGTGTAGATTGAAGGAAAGTAAATTTGCACACAAAGGATTTCTGAAAATACGAAGCAGTGCCTACACCCACAGTGATGTTGTGTTGTATATTAGTTTTTTGAAAAGTATTTTTATCAACAGTACAAATATTCAGAAATAGATCAAAAGCATAATAAAGCATAGCCTTAAAGTTTAAATAGTAAATCTAGAATAACCATAATGTAAAATACACTTTCTTCCTGATAAAGCACACCTCCTACTTACGATCAGCTCTCTGCTTACGATTACTCAGTGTCTATTAATAACTAATGATTCGACGTAAGAGAATGGGATCTTTTGGTAAAATGATTTGCATCCAAGTAGTAAAACTTTGCATGGAAGCAAACTGAATACCTGAGGAATTGGCTAAAGCAGAAGAGAAGTGTCACATCCCCTCTTCTGGATTCGGGAGGGGCTGGGGTTCGCAGCCAGCTGCCCAGCCCCTGCCCGCCCCAGCGTCCCACGCTGCTGCGCAGGTTTCCCTGCCCCGGCGCCGAGTAACAACAGCAGAGGCAGAATTTCTTCCTGCAGGACTTTTGGTTTAACCATCGTGGAGGTTGTAGAGACAGGAGGGAAAAAAATGTGGGAAGGAGGAAAAAAAAAAAAAAGAGAAACCCCGTGCCATGACATGTCACCTAATTTGGTGTAAAATGCAGGATAAACTGCAACGCTTTCACTTTCGTTCCATGTACATATGGTTTTCTCAGGGTACAGCATTGCATCAGGTGCTGAACATGACATCCTTCGGATTCATATCCAGGTCATGAGGTGCTAGGACGAGACTGCCAAAACATTGTTTAAAATTTTCAATTAATCGTTGAGTAACAATCTACGTTTTGTATCCCCTCGTTAGCCACGATGAGGCAGGTCTGTGGTTCCGTAGTCCTGTTAATCCCATGCAGACTTAAGTTGTGGGTTTCTCTCTGTTGGACTGTAGCTTTTCATATCAAGCAAAATGTGTTTTAATCAGCACTAAATTTAACCAGTAAGAAGTACTTGCCTCGAATGCCTGGACTTTAGATACTTTATTAGCTACTAAAGGAAACATTTACCTTTTAAATGTAATCTGACATTTTTTTACTACTACTTTTTTTTCCACTTCTCCCTGGCAATTGCTTTATTTACCCCGAATGATCATTATTTCAGTGTTTTCAACTCCCCTGGTAATAAAAGTGATGGGTAGTTACCGGAGTGACTGCAGGCAGCTCATGAGTGGAGGTACGACAGGTCCAGCTGTCCGTTGGCGTGCCAGGGCATCCGACTTGAAAATGGAAATATTAGAGATGTGGGCTGGGTGGTTTGTTTGTTTTTTTTTTAAAAAAACCTCTTTTCTAGGTTTCAGAACATTTTGGGAGGGAGGAAGGGAAGGAAGAGACACATTTGCTAAACAAACATTGTAAAGACTACTTGATTTTATTTCAGAATTTACAGGCATTTACAATGTTGCTGTGTTGCCAAATAGTTTGCTGGAGACGAGTTTGGTTGCTCATGTGCAAGTGTTTGAATAATGTTCCGTTCATGATGAAGGGGAAATTTTTTATATAAAGTACTTGTTTTATAAATAAAAGAAAATGAAGGATGTAATTAAATGTGTGGTTTGGAAAAAAAAAATCCTAATATATTACAAATGGATCTGGTAATGATATATAGTTGTCTTATTTGAAATAGTAAATGAAAATTCTAGCTAATTTAATGATTGTAAAACAGTAAATATGTTCTTGTAGTTTTGTATAATTAATTAGTTGGGATCTTTGCTGACCAGTTTTAATTGTGCAGAAGATGGTATACTAATCCATAACAGCTAAGATCGTTTATATTCTTGCACATCTATTAAAGACTTTAATGAAAAAGTTAATAGACTGTTATTATTTATCAGTAAACTGAGCTCTGTCCAACTCGCACGTTTCATTGTAAATGAAATCTGTAGGGTCCTTCCTGGGGTTTGATACCCCATCCTGTGTTTTTTCTGTACCCTTGGGTTGCACCTGGACTGATCGGTTTTGAGGTCCAGGGCTCGGGTTGGCTGAGACACAAAACCCTTCAGATGCTCAGGTCTGATCCGAGCTGCGCTTCTCTTCCCCGGTGCAAAGGCAGTTGTGATGAGAACAGCTGGAGCGAGCGCAGCGGTACCAGTCCTGCCCACGGCCCCGTGGGGGGAACCTCGCTGGGAGGGCCTGGGCGTGCCTGGAGCCCTGGAGTGTGACTGGGACAGCCCCCTGCTCGCTCACAGCTGCGCGTGCGGACACCAACCACCTGCTCGGCCCATCGCATCCCTTCCACTGGCTGCTACTGAACCGTCACGACGTGTCACTTACTCACGGAAGAGGTTGCTTTTCTCAAGCTTACCCAGTGTTTACCTCCTACGCCTCAAGACATTACCAAAACAGCAGAGAAGTCTTGGGAGCACCTTCTCACCAAAACAGACTCTCAGGTGAACTTTATTTGCAGGTGCTGGTGGTTTGTTGGGGGTGTGGAACTGATACAGCTGTTCTGGTTCACTCACCCTGTATGAAATCTTGCTTTGCCTTTCTGTGCTGTGAAACCGGCAGGAGAAGCGTTCTTTGTGGAGCCCGAGTAGTTCAGAGTAGTCGTGTTCATCAAGTGGATGCTGACTTAGAAACCTACAAGGTAAGGTTGGGAATGTAGCGGTGTTCCTTCAGAAAGGTCAAAAATGAAACCCACTGCACCCTTTATTTGGGCTTGCAGAAGTACCCAGGCTCTTAGCCCCAGTGCTAAGAGCGATTTCCCTGGGAGTCTCTGGGACACCCGATAGCACCATTTTCAGAACTAGAACTACTTTGTGTGCACTTGAGAGGATTTAAAATAATACTCCAAACAGGCAGGTGGCACTCAGCCTTCTATTGACTTATTTATTTGTGATCTTTAAGCAAGTGCGAGACAAAGATGTGCTTCTTTGACTCATTTTTCCCTCTCCTTTGAGAAAGGTTCATCCCTGGCCTTTCTTCTTTGCTCTTCACTCTTCTGGATTTTTACCACATGACATCATCTGCACTTTCAGACAAGCACTTGGCCAGATGCCCGTCAATATCCAGTTGTGACAGTCTGCAAACAGAGAATTTGTTTAGTAAGAAACAGTCAAATCCTTTTATTTACACCGTTACCCACCTTTCCCTCTCTCTTCCTCAGCAATCACAGAAGTGTTCTAGAAGCTAAACAGGTCAGTCCTCCCTTTGCTCAGCAGCACCGGGCTCTGCCACAGACCCTTGTAGCTGTGATTAGCTGCTTCCCCAGGGTTTGATCGTGTCATTTCCTAGAAGACAACCCTCGCACCCTGTGCTCAGGACAAGCAATGCTATCCTGGGAAACCCGAGGCTACTGATAGAGGACACCAAGACACTACCTCATTCCACATCCATCTCCAGCTTGAGGATAAAGGAAATTGAGATTTCTGGTACAAGGAGGATGGTGCTTTCTCAGTTTCCTTTTTTGGAGGAGCTGGTTTTGTGATTGCAATGTGACCCTCCTCAGTAGAGGTTTTGTCTGTTCTCATTTTGTATGTAGAGAATGCATCCAGAACCACGGTGAGGTTATTTAATAAAGAAAAAAAACCAAAAAGGCTTACGTTCCGCTAAACTGCGTCAGACACATTGGACAGCTGTCAAGAGTTGAAGATCCTTCACTCTGATTTTCCATCTTGCAGCTTTCAGTTCCAGGGATGCTCACAAGAGGCGGCGTCTGTTCTGCGGGCACGTATCCGGCCTCACTAGATGAACTATTCCCTTGCTGTGTTTGTACCTGAGGCTCGTTCCTCTCGTTTTCCTTTCCGCTCTCCCTGCTGCCCTGTACGCTCCCTCTGCAGGGCTGGTGAGAGCTGGGAGCGTCTGCAGAGCTTTGTGACAAAGGCAAGCGGTGTGCAGAACTCCCATGCCGAGTGAGGTTACATGATGCAGGACTTCGATCCAGTGTCGAAATAGCTTTTGTGTCTTCCCCAACCATATTTTTGGCTTGATCTCTAGTAGCTACACAGAATGTTTTCTCAGCTGTAGAAGGTAAACTTTTCAGTTCATCTGCTTGACCCCATCCTTGGCTCTGTCTTAGCTGATGGGAGTTAAGATCCTTTGGTTTTAGGCTTTCTTCTTTGCAAAAAGATGGGAATGGTACCCACTGAAACTCTTTTGTTCCAACTGTAAAGACTTCTTGTTTTCGTAGGCTCTCGTCCTCAGAACTCTATGACACACACAGAAAATATCTTCAAACAACTGCGGTTCAGTAGATGTATAGACCCAAAGCTGAACATACTACAAATACTGAGAAGCTAAACTACATGGACGAAAAGAACGCTTTATTTACATCGTCTGTAGCGCTCCTAAAGCAGTCAAGAGCTTCCTAGGGTTTATGCAACATCTCTCTTCCCGTAACATTTCTAACTGGATACAACAGTTACTCTTTTAGTATGTTCCACAGAGACCAAGGACGCAAATAGCAACCTGCCTCTGTTCTGGGAAAAAGACATTTTTACTTCAGGACACTGGTTTTTTTTTGTGTTACAATATTGCCTGACACTAGGGGAGCAATGTACTGGTTGTTTCTGTGTAATTAACCTCTCTGTTACAGTTGCCTTTCCTCTTTCATTCCCTCAGGGAGAGCCTAGTGCTTATGAGCTGTCAATGTACTTACAGAGGTTACCTCTTTTCAGCAAAACCTTATAAAGAATTTGCCATACTGCAAAAAAAAAAAAAAAGCCCTTAGCAGTTGTCCTTCGACTACCTGCCACACAATGCTGTCATGCTGCTCGATAGAGACTAAAGAGCTGAAACCCAACATCTATGTAAAAGCTATTTCAGATTGTTTCCTGCTAACATTTTCAGACTGTCCCTCCTGCAAGCAGCACACAAAGGGCAAACACCCAGGCTGCAGCACAGTACCTTTCCAAAGAACTCCGGAAAAGTGGGCACTCTTTGCCAGTTTGTGCAGTGTAAATCTTGACCCATGTCTTTCAGCAACAAAATCCATGTTTTCTCACACTCATTTAAGTCTTCTTTTTCAAACCAGGAATGTCTGTCCATCAGCGTCCTGGAAAGACAGAGACAGTCTGATAGTTTGAAGGTGGGAGAGAGGGAAGGAAATATTCTGCGTTGCCATTAGTTTGCCTCTTATTTAACGTGATTTCCCCTGCCTTTAACATTTATATTTTAAAAACATAGCTATCCTATATGTACAACATAAAACTCTATTCTTACCTATTTTCTTTTGATCAAGTAGCATGATGTGCTAAACCAGGAATAATATTTGACAACTGTGCCATGTCAAACCACAAAGTAGGTGCAAGTATGCAAATGCTGATTTTTGTGTTTTAGAGAGACAGGATGGTCTATGGAGGAAAAAGGATTTAGCTGTTTATACTACTATTTGTTTTCCATGGGAATCTCCACTAGCCTACAGCAAGATTTTTCTGGAACACAGAGACATTATTTAGCCTGTAAACTAACTTTTGCAGCTTACTGAGAATTACATAGCTCATACAGCTATCAAAAATTATGCATTTTTAAAAAAAGAATGTGTAAAAGCCTTGTGTTCTCTTTGTAACAAATAAGATACAGGTATTTATTACTGTCTTCCAAGTGAAACGGTTAAGTGTAGCCACTAGTTTTCTTCCCAAATACTGAACTTGACACCTGCTGAGCACAGAACTCCTTGAAGTGCTTGCACGGAGGAGGGCAATTGCATTGATTCCAATGTATTTGTGGCCATTCCCATCCTGCTATTTGGAATTACTGGTTATCTTTCTAAATAACTGGATCTATTCTGTCCAAGGAAGGCATTAAGGTTTAACTATACAGCAAGCATTAAGAGGTTTTTATATTAGTAATGCTGTATAAAGATAACTTCAGGAGGAGGATGGGTTGTTAATGTCACAATACTGTTTCCAGTGTTCCTGTTTCTTACTGATGCGTTTTGTTGGGTCACTGTCCAGGAACGGCGCCGCACTGAGAAGGAACCGGAGACAAGTCTCACGAGCCCCGGAGCGGGAGCGATCGGCCTCTCGAAGGCTCTTGCTGGAAGGGCCCAAGCCTCCGGCCTGCCTGCTCGTCCCAAGGGGCTGCGGCAGGAACCCAGCCCTCACCACCTGTTCTGCAGTCCTCCCTTCCTCGGGAATTGTTTCTGGCCTTATTCTGAAGAAAGCAAGCTTATTTTTCACACCTTAACATTTCCTACGGGCCCCGTCGCTGCCCGTTGCAGAA